>NW_022639491.1:451-3583 GCF_010583005.1 Odontomachus brunneus | reverse complement strand
TATATATATATATATATATATATATATATATATATATATATATATATATATATATATATATCGATGCGCAAATCCGCTTGAAAAACAACGAACAAAAGAATCGTCTGCTTTCTCATATTCTAACAAGTGTGTGCATGCACAAGCGGACTATTTTAATTCAGTATAACTATTATTGCCAGTTTGATTTATTGCTCCCGTGTTTTCTATTTACCTTAAATTTCCTTTGTACATATACACACACATATATAGACATATTCTACTATAAAAATATATTATTCTAACATCCTTTCTTGGCATGTAAGCTAAAGTAATAAAATACATATACATACATATTCTAACTAAACATTATTCATACACTTACAAAATTAATTAACTGATTATTAACATCTGAATTTGATTTTCAATCTATTTAAAATGGAATTATTGTTTATATGAAAGTATAAGAACGATTGTTGTTTTGAATTAGCCAAAATAAGCACCACAATTTGAGCAACGTTTTGTCTTCAACAACATACAGCAAATAAGTCCAATGGGAAAGAAGAGAATTGCACAAAGCAGGCCAAGAAATGTATAGTCATCTTCCATCACACCTACCTGTTTTATGTAGATATAAAACGTCATTAAATAAACTACTTTATCTTTAAATAGAAAAAAATTAAATATATGATAATAGTTAAACAATGTTAATATACATACTCTGCAAGCAGGACAGCCACCAACCAAAATAATTTCCGGTACAATTACTGTCGTAGAATGTGTAGCACCATATGATGGAATATAGTTTCCTTGATGATTAGTTTCATTATTGCTAGCATAGTATCCAGGAGGTGGTTGCCATGATGAATTTACTACTAAAAAAAATTGTCTTACTAAAATATTTCTGTGGTAAATATTATCGATAAAAATAATCAGAAAAATTTATAACAGACTAATCTTGACAATAATACCAAATATCTTCTAAATATACAGGTGTAAATTTTATTCTAATTTGCTTTCAAGAATCACTTTAAAATTATGCATGAAAACCATATTAAAAATAAAATAAAAAAGAAAATAATTAACACTCATAAGTATGATTCAGCAAATTTTATATAACATTTTTAATAATATATCCAATACATAAAATGAATGTATTACTATCAGAGTTAAATAAATTTTTTGAACTAGATTTATATATGTACGATAGTTGATTTGCAAGAAAAATGCAATCAATTTATCTTCCTAATCTTTAAAGGAAATTAAGTAATTATTCATATTAAGAAATACATTTGCAATGATTTTGACATGCAAGAACATCCTTCTGGAATAATTTCCAAAAAATTTTAGTCTTTGTCCACCCATATATGATGTCTAGACATCAACAATGTCTGCATCAACAAATTATGAACTTCAGTATTAACGTTAAATGTTTTATTGTTGAAATTTCATATGTGTATTAATAACTTATTGTTAAGTAAAAACTAATAGCTAAAATTTTCTGCAGGTTACTCAGGAGTTTGTTTTTGATAATATATGTCAAAATCATTACAACTATATCCATTAAAACGAGTAATTACCAAGAATTGCGTAAATTTGAGAATAATTAATAACATATTCACTACAATGCAATAAATTAACTTTATCTTTATTTATTTACAAATTATTTTTACAAAAGAATATGTAATCATACATTTACACTTCACGTTATAGTTATATTTTTAGTTTGCACTGTATAATAAGTTAAATATCAATGTAATATATCGATGTGTAATTGCATGTTATATATATATTATGAAGATCATTGTAAAACAGAATGATAATATAAAGAAATACTTGCAAATCAATCTAACCTAACGTAATCTAACCTACAAATTAGAAATCGTCACACACCTGCTGGAGCCGTCGCGACAGAATATGGCGGTGGTTTTTCGGGTGTTTTTAGTGGCTGGATCTCCATAATCAACTCGTTTATACTATTTGATAGATAATTAAATTAAAACCAACGTTGAGATATAACAAATACAAATACTTCTGTCGGTAACTTAGATCTGTTCTTTGGCCTGTTTTTTTATAACTGCACTGTTCAACTGGTGCAATAAATTAGAGACAAATATATTTTCTTTTAAGTCTAAAAGTATACTCCAATTACATTAGTAATTTGAACCTTTATTACTAATAATCGATAATGATTGGTCAATCTTTATACTACTTAAGTTTGTCCATTTCTATTAACTTTAGTTAGTTAACCGGCTGATTATTCCGGAACGGAATTGACCAATCGCACTTCTCTTTGTTAGAATTAATAGATGTGATTGGTTAATTTAGAATAACCAGATAAGATTTAGAATAACAGAATAACTGTTAGAATAACCAGCCGATTAAGGATGCGTTTCGTTATATGTTCACAACACCGCATTCTATCTTTAACACGTTCTATGTTTAACATCCAATAAGCAAATAGCATGTTTGACTCGCTCTGGGTTAACCCACTCTGGATTATTCAGCCTACGTTTATTGGTAGGACAAGTATTTATAAGCTTTATGACTGGCTAGTAGAGACTTATGACATCAATAATTGCTCTCAGAGCGATTAACCCAGGACCAGTCGAACACGCTAAAAGGCTGCGTTCAGCAGAGAAAACTATTTTGCAACTGTTGTAAAATTTGTGAATCTGATTGATATATGCTTTTGGATTTAACAAAAATTAAAAGCATACTCCAATCAAATTCACGAATTTTACAACAGTTGCAAAGTAGCTTTCTGATTACACGACATTTTCCCGAAAACTAAATTACACGATAATGCTTGCCGCGCGGCGGAAGTTTGCGTGACAGTCAATCAATATGCTGCTTTCCGTAATAACCTTCTAGCTCTTAACGAAAAAACAATATATTGATTGGCTGTCGCGCGAACTTCCGCCGCGCGGCAAGCATTACCGCGTCCTGTGTGCAGGAACCATAAAACGTAACGTAAGAATTGACCAATCATGTTGAGAATCGTCGAATTGTAAGTCGCCATTTTATGAATACTTGATGGTAATTGGTCAATTCTTACGTTACGTCTCACGTGTTCTATATCATATATAACAATAGTTTTAAAGAAATAGTTGATTTTACTGATTAAGTGCGCTTCGAGAACTTAGCGCACCTTTT
>NW_022639491.1:289-420 GCF_010583005.1 Odontomachus brunneus | reverse complement strand
TTCTTTAAAACTATTGTTATATATGATATAGAACTCTAGAACTATTGTAAAACAAACCGGAACTCTAAAGAAATAGTTAATTTAAATAGTTTTTTTTTATTTGGTGCGCCGCGAGAACTTAGCCCACCTCT
>NW_022639491.1:0-235 GCF_010583005.1 Odontomachus brunneus | reverse complement strand
AAAAACAATATATTGATTGGCTGTCGCGCGAACTTCCGCCGCGCGGCAAGCATTACCGCGTCCTGTGTGCAGGAACCATAAAACGTAACGTAAGAATTGACCAATCATGTTGAGAATCGTCGAATTGTAAGTCGCCATTTTATGAATACTTGATGGTAATTGGTCAATTCTTACGTTACGTCTCACGTGTTCTATATCATATATAACAATAGTTTTAAAGAAATAGTTGATTTTA
>NW_022639490.1:2445192-2447038 GCF_010583005.1 Odontomachus brunneus | reverse complement strand
GATGATCGGAACAAATGACTACGGTCACTTACGTCATGTGCAGCGGATTCGGGATCGTGAACCTCGTGACCGTCCAGTACCTCAGCCATGTAGTCGGCAGCTTTGTTGTAATAATCTTCACACGTCAGGAAGTAGTTCTGGGTGAAGTACGCAAGGGATGCCCTCACTCTCTCGTCCGTAGCTAACGTGATTTTGCTGTCTAGTTCTTGGCATTTGGCGAAGGTCTCCTTGAGGGTGGTGAGGCGTTGCCGTGTGACAGCACGTGTCATTTTGGCTTGTCCCAACTTCTTAAAATTAAGAAGCGTGCGAGATATGACGCCCATGAGCTGGTTTTGCAGACTCATCAGTTCATCGAGAGCCGACATGATTTCCAACGGTAACGGCACAACTCGGACGTTCGAGAATCAGGCGAAAAAATCGAGAACTCTTCTTGGCGACGAATCCGGCTCGAAGGACCAAATTTATGTTTGTGACGCTGGTGTCACCTTCTAAGGAAGGCCGTTCGCCAAGGCGGATGTAATAATGAGGACTCTCTTTGTTATAACAAATGCCGTTTATTGTTGTCTCGGATGAAATTAGCTGTGAGGCGGGCGATAGGCGATACGCGCGATATAATAATCGATGCACTTGTTCCAAGGCGTGTCTCGGTATCTTACACTTTGCTCTACGTTAAGAAGGTCTCGCTGCTAATAACGAAAAAAAGGTATCTGGCCAGCAAACGAAACTTCTATTGCGGTATTGGTCGCGCCTAGTCAACCGAAAGAAAACAACAAGCCTTTCGGGAAGCGGATTTCGGTAATTTATCGTGGCGAGACAAAGACGATATCCAACGATAACCACGTTGTTTTTTCTCGCGTCGCGTGACTCGTTCTCACACGGCACGAAGAAATATTATTGTTGATATCAACATCGCGGCTCGTACAGGAGAGATATACGCGTGTTTTGAACGGTATCGATGTGCGATTGCTTTGTTGTCCTGGAGAATATTTACTTGACGATGATTCCGAAACACGTTTTGAATTGAGGTCCTAAATGCGGAATGTGCAAGGTGGTGCTTATCGCCGCACTTGCACATCCGCTTCCTTGTTGTGGCGCAATCGAAACAATTCCTCGAGAAGTGTTTCGAAAGCGCTGGTACTATTCGCGATTATAACATCCCTCCCCCCTTGGAAAAAGAAACCGGAGTGTCTAGCGAGGTTTTCGTACTCTTATTCTACATACATTTGTTCCTTTGTTTCCGTTTACAATTATGGTTATAATTGTTTGTACTCGTTATATTTTATTATATTGTACTTGTGTTATAAATTTGTTTTCCCGTATATAAATATAATTACAATCGTATATTGTTTATATCTTATTCGTATAAGCTGTGTCTGCGTGCTAGCGCAGGAATTGTGGGTATTATCGGTTTAGCACGTGTTCTCGTATTTCGCTGACTGTTTCGTTCTACTATTACTGTTGGGTCTGCTTTCTGTTTTATTTTTCTTATTACAATTATTACCAATATAATTACTACTATTATCGTTATTCCGCTTGGTGCTGTAGTATAAATTATGTTTTTGTAATGTGTCCAGGAGTTTGATCTATTTTCTAAATTATAATACGTTTGTGTTATCTTATTACTGAGTTCCGCTAGTTCCGACGGATTTTGTATTATTCTGTTCGGTTTTACATGTAGTATTTCGTTTTTATGTTTAATTGTGTTTATGTGTTCTTGTTCTAATGTTATGTTGTATTCTGGTATGTGTGTTTGTATTAACGTGTTTTCTATAGTACCTTGTGCTTGTAATATAATATCCTCTACTGTTAATTTGCATTGCTTTTTAATGTTTATTAGTCCCGTTTT
>NW_022639490.1:2440769-2441518 GCF_010583005.1 Odontomachus brunneus | reverse complement strand
TCGATCCCTAGTATTCCTTCATAATCTATGGGGAAATCATCCCTTACTACGTAAAGTTCCATTTTTCTTAGTTGCTTTCCTAAGTCTATTGTAGCTTTTATTTTTCCCAATGTATGGGCTTGATGTCCCGTGATTCCTGTTAGAGTGAGTTTTTCTCCAATCATCGGTGTTTCATTTTTCAATGTCTTTATTTTTACTAGACTAACGGCTGATCCCGTATCTAACAGAAACGGAATTTTCCCTCGTTTCGCTTCTTTTATTGGTAGAATTACTAGATCGAGTAGAGTATTATTTAACGTATTTTTTCTTACTTGATTGACATGGTAGTCTTGTACTCTAGTTTGTTTTTTATTTTTGTTTTCTTGTTTATTTCTATTCCCTATTCTGGGAGTCGAAAATTTTTCCGTATTTGGTGGAATGGCCGTCACTGTCCGTGGTAGTCTTTGCTGATAACTCACGGGTTCGGGTTTCCCGTTTGGCTTACCGTGCAGATTCCAGCATTCGTCACGGTTATGACCGTTCTTCTTACAGTAAACGCAATGTTTCTGTACTGAGTTTATGCGCGTATTTTCGATCGGTTTCGGTAACACATATCGATTTGCATAGCGACTTGTTCTACATTCCTGTCCGTTATGCCCTAATTTACCACATTTGTAGCATTGTAAAATTTTTTCATTGCGGGTATATATAGAAGGTTTAATTTTTACGAAGGGTTTTCCGCTCGGCCCTTGTACTTTTTCTTCTGAGCT
>NW_022639490.1:2440218-2440759 GCF_010583005.1 Odontomachus brunneus | reverse complement strand
GTAGCATTGTACCACATTTGTAGCATTGTAAAGTTTTTTCATTGCGGGTGTATATAGGAGGTTTAATTTTTACGAAGGGTTTTCCACTAGGCCCTTGTACCTTTTCTTCTGAGCTTGTTGCTGCTGCTATTGCTTCATGCAATGAGTTATAATTTCGCGATCGTATTATTGTTCTGAGTTCATCGCGTAATCCTATTTGATAATTTTGTAGAGCTTGCAGTTGTACAGTATCTAGTATAGTACGTTTTTGCTCACTCGTGTGTCTTCGATCACTTATTAGTGATTGGTATAGCTGCATTGCTAATTTGTCTACACGTAATCCATAAGTTTGAGCACTTTCTCCGGGTTTCTGTTTTATTGAATTAAATTCTAATTGTAAACAAGTTATGCTTTTTCGTACCGAGTAACATGTTTCTAATTCATTTTTTAATTGTTCAAAATTTTGAATATCTCTAGTGTCGAAATCTATCATTGCTTTGCCTTTTAATTTAGTACATAAAATTGCTTCTAATAACATAGGTTCTTCTGCAGGATTTATATT
>NW_022639490.1:2438679-2439931 GCF_010583005.1 Odontomachus brunneus | reverse complement strand
TCTGTTCTTATAGGATGTTGTCTGTCCGCAGTTAGGGCACTCACTTGTTCAGTTAAGTGACATATTTGATGTTTCATTTGATTTATTATACCTAGCAAAACCTCTTCTCTATTCTGTCGTGTAATTTCGTCCGTTTCAATGCGATTCGCGTTGTTAAAATTTTGACTTCCCGAAGGATTTACTTCTACTCGCGGATTTCCTGTTTCATATTCATCTCTTAGCCTTTCTATTTCTCGGTCGATTTCGTTATTTCCTACTGTACGTGTTTCCTTATGAGGTGAATTGTTTATATTTGCTTCATCTTCGTTATCTGATCGTTCAAATACTGAGCTGTCGTAAGAGGTGAGTGAGAATTCACCTCGTGAATATAGATATATCGCAGATATATCACTAACAGAACTTGTTGAAGGTAACCGTATTCGCCTTCTAAATATTCGGGTATTTACGTTAGACTGTGCTGGTGGTATTAAACTAGTATCTAATTCCGTGAATGGAAATTCGCGCTCTACTGTTACATGCGCGGGAGAGTCAATCGTGTGAGAGCTGTCGTTATTAAAATTCAAAGTACGGCGCACGCTTTGGTCGATTAGTTGTCTTGTGTTGTCTATTAAACGAGGAATTTCAAAGTTATCTAACCCGGCGAGTCGTCTTAAGGTTCTGGTTGCAGGCTCACTATGTAACCAGGTACGGTTTCTTATCGGTTCGCGGGGTATATTGCTTCCTTCCGACATTCAATATGCGTATAGAGTACAGTATTTGTTTTGGACTTACATTATCGCCGTGATTCGCATGTTGTATACTTTTCTTTTCGCTGTGTTGACGGTGTTTCTGGTACACGATCCGCTGTAGGTCGTTGCTTAGTGTCAAAGTTGAATCAGCTGGGGCTGCCTCTGCTCCCTGTACGTTACTCCGACGTATGATGCTTGGGGGCGGGTTAGCTCGGTATGCTGACGTACCGTAGGCTCCGGTGTCGCTGACAACAGGCGTTTTGGAGATCGTAACTCCGACGATCGTCCTCGATTCTGCTGTGGCGTTGGGCAGGTCGCGGTCGCCTCTGGTGCATTCGCCGTAGGCTCCGGTGTCGCTGACAACGTAGTATCGTAGACCATAGCTCCGACGGTCGCCTTGATTACGCTGCTGCTCGTTTTTCACCGATTACCGCTGTCTTCTGCTGTCTCCGTTAGCCTTATGGTTTCAGTGTGTTGTCTTGGAGGGCTCTCAATGATTTTTTTTTTTTTTTTTTTTTTTTTTT
>NW_022639490.1:2438076-2438409 GCF_010583005.1 Odontomachus brunneus | reverse complement strand
TTTTTTTTTTTTTTTTTTTTTTTTTTTTGTAGACTTGTCGTCTAATGTATTTACGGTGTAGTTTTTTCTTCTCGGTCTTGTAGTTTCTCGCTCCCTTTTGAGATACCCGGTAGCGTTTTTTCAGTAGGCATATCTCCGACGTCCACTAATTAGCTCCGATTTCTCTTTTAAATTTTTTCTTTCTTCACTTATACCACCCTTTTCTTACCCGTAATTCACTTTCTGTTCACAGGTAGATCCTGACCCGGCGGACACCGATCCCACCGCTGCCACCAAATTGTCGTGCCCGTGTTGCCGGGACACGAAGAAAAAGTTCGAGATCGGTGATGCGGG
>NW_022639490.1:2434406-2438066 GCF_010583005.1 Odontomachus brunneus | reverse complement strand
TCTTGTAGTTTTTAAATATAAAAAGGTTTATTCAATAAGTACACTTGTACGTGTTTTACTTACTACTCCCGTACTTATGATTAATGTGCGAACCGCGCGTAAGTCGCGTATGACGCGTATGTTGCGGCGAGAGACCGAGATGTTAAGTCTGACGCGGGCAGTCTTCTCCGCTCTTTTATAATATTGTTTTAGGTTTGTCGGAGGGGGCACCTGGCGACAAGCACATTACCATATTTGGTAATGGTGTAATGCGTTTTGAATTGAGGTCCTAAATGCGGAATGTGCAAGGTGGTGCTTATCGCCGCACTTGCACATCCGCTTCCTTGTTGTGGCGCAATCGAAACAATTCCTCGAGAAGTGTTTCGAAAGCGCTGGTACTATTCGCGATTATAACAGCCGAATCATGACACGCGACCGCCTGCCGAATATCCGAGGCTAGTGTAGTGCTCGCGCTATATACTCCGCCTACCGTCTTAGCTATCGCGGCCTAACCGCGCCGGAACCGCGACCTGGTAACTGGCGCCATCTCCTAGGAGATTTACGTATTCGTTCGAGACTACTCTGTACAAAGGACTAATAAACTTTTTTGTTATTTTATTTGTTATTACAATCCGCGTCTTGTGTCAATTATTTCACGAACCCGGACTCCGGCGAGCGAATAATCCATCGGCATCCGCGACAGCCGACACGCGGAGTTCGGTTGTTACAATTATAAAAATATTAACTATTTCACTTGGAAAATATTAAGGTATTATTATTTTCAGAAACAAAATGTTTCGCACTGGAAAGTAGAGTACCTGTTCCTGTAGCAGAGCGTCGTGAGTTTTATAAAAAGAAAAAGAAAAATGGCACAAATGCATGCGTCTCAGCATCTATTCCGTAAAAAAAAAAAAAAACTATACAAAATTGTTTTAATCATCTAAAAAAAGTTATGAAATCAATAAGTCGCGCTAACTGGTAGTGAGAAAGTATGTGTAAAGTATAATTCTAAAAAAATTTTTTAAATCAATAAGTTAAACCAACTGGTAGTGTGAAAATATGTGTAAAGTATACCTAAGAAACTTACTTTTTAAAAAGGTAAAAAAGTGCCGAGTTTTTGCGCTCTATATAAAAAAAACTATAATATAAAATAATCCGTAAAAATAAAAAAATAATTTATACTCTACAAATTGTAATTCTCTACTACAAAATTAATGACATCAGGAAATTTTCGTCAAGTAACTATGAATATTGTCACGTCCCCGCGAGGTTCCGCGATACGCACAACGGGAGCGGCTCCGCCGTGCTGAATTGTTTTCGTGATCGAGCTAAGTTTCCGTAAGAGCTAGCCCTTACGGGATATTTTCGTGTTATGAAGTCAATGAAATAGGTGAGGAATGAGGGAAGATGACTAAACTAATAACTTGGATGGTTAGAAATAACTGAAGATAGAATTTATTGGGACTCGCAGTATACAACCTAGATGTCTATGAGATGGCAACTTGTCTTGTTCACATGTGTTATCGGCTGGCGGTGTGCGTTGGATCGCTCGTTGCGAATTGCGATAAAATGAGGCAACGACTTACATTGACGGAGACTGGCGAATTACAGTAAGGTATTTTATCCAGCACCTTTAGGGAACCGGGAAAGGGCTCTGAGCAATCACTTAACAGGCATGGCTGGCCGTAAGATTGGTGATAGTTTGAGCTTCGGTGGCCCTTAAGAAGTTGCACTGGATATCTTTCGGATATTTATACGCACGGCACTGACAATCGCTTTTTTCAGGATTTTACTCGCGACTGAGTATGAGTATGGCCGTTAGTAATTAAGTTAGAAATTATTTCGACGACTTGGAACGAGAAACAAAATTTTATACAGTGAGACAGGGTACGACCGCCAGTCTTTAATGATTCCCGGGAAAGATTTTTGAAGAGTGACCGTCTCTGATGGGTTCCGCACGAAAACTTAAGATTTCGATAAACGACCGTCTCTCGCGAATTCTGGATGATAATTGACTGCTGCGAGTTAGAAATCCGCGCTCATCGGCTCCTTTCCGCGTTTCTCGCAAGATGCTGGTCAGCGGTTTTCGGTAAAACGCCGACGGATTTTAGTCGCGCTCGGCGTTTTTGCAATGTCCAGTAAGAGACGGATTATGCACATCCGTTCTTATGGGACTAAGACGCAATGCTCAGCAGTGAATGGTGTTACAAAATGCGCAATACATCAAGAAGTTTGAAAGTCGTTGAGCTCCGTATTTGCACGGATAAGACACAGACATTAAATTTGACTCTGGAAATAATCTGATAATAATCTTATACGTGGGATGCTTAAAATTATCCATTTCTTATTTCGCGCAGGACCAAAAGTTGGTAATGTAATCACATTCGACGGAATAAGGCGACGGGATAGAGGGGAAGGAGGTGAAGAAAGAAGAGAACACTAGAAGAAAAGGAAATAAAAAAGAAAAGAGCAAATTGAGAAAAAAAGAAAGAGGGAGAAAAGTAATGTGAAAAAAGACATGCCGATATCCTCGGGACGTAACAATATATTAAAAATTATTTCATACTACGAATTGTAGTTTCAAATGTTGCAGTTCCAAATTTGTATTGTATTTGAAATATCCAAACACATGAATTGAAGAAAAGAAAGAAATATTGTTCAGATTTAAAAAAAAATTAACTTGGCACGTCTAGGTTTTATTAAGACACCTTAGATAATTTTGAAACATATTTTGTTCTACCCTGTAACGTTTCCTTTTCTTGCCGGATTTCGCTCGTCGGAGTCCAGGCTCGTGTGAGGGAAAATGAGAAGAGAGATGCTGCTATACTTACAACCTAAATTTATTATTAATACTGAAAGAAGTCCTATTTACAAAAAAAAGAAGTATGTACAGTATATATAGATGTTATGACAGTGGTGCTTATCGGGGCGGGTTGCACGACTGTAGTACGCGGGGCGACAGTTGCGATGGCAACGTGTCCGTCTGCGGATGGGAGCGCGGTCGCATCGACACGAGGTTCCCCAGGAGTCGGGAGGGACAATCGGTTGAATCGACAACACGTACTGTCCGCGGATGGGAACGCGGTCGAATTGGCGACGCGATGTTCCCTAGGAAAAGAGAGTGACGACGGTTGAATCGGCAACACGTTCATCGGCGGTGGGGAACGCAGTCGAATCAGCGACACGATGTTCCCCAGAAGTCAAAAGAGACGACGGTTGAATCGGCAACACGTTCGTCGGCAGTGGGGAACGCGGTCGAATCAGCGACACGATATTTCCCAGAAGTCAAAAGAGACGACGGTTGAATCGGCAACGCGTTCGTCCACAAGATGCAAAAATGACGACGGTTGAATCGGCAACGCGTCCGTCAAGAGGATGGTGGCAGTTGAATCGGCAACTCGTCACCAGGAGGGGCGTCGTCAAAGATATTCTTCCTAACCGATCTCGTTAGAGACCGGTCGACGACTCTCCGGTAGCGCCTGGATGTCCCCCTTATATTGTGTCGGCTCGCGAAATTTAACCGCGAGACGAGGCCGCGGCGCCGCGCCGAGTTAGCACACGCCGAGGCTTGTCGCGACTTGCGAAGACGGGAGATGGGGGAGAGACTCGACGTTAGTAGCTATCGATATATATATATATATATATATATATATATATATATATATATATATATATATATAT
>NW_022639490.1:2433720-2434396 GCF_010583005.1 Odontomachus brunneus | reverse complement strand
TATATAAATATTATATATATATATATATATATATATATATATATATATATATATATATATATATATATATTATACCCATGAATAATCATATAAACTATATAAAAACTATAAACTCTATATACATACGTAGGGTGTATATCAGTTGGACACGGGGCAATTGGCCACAGTCCAATCACAAGTCGCTGTTCCAAGGGACCTTACAAATGTCTCTAATCACACGGTGCTGTGATTGGCTGTGTCCAAATGCACCGTGTCCAAATGCACCGCTCCCACATACGTAACCTAAGATTAATACGAAATATTAGGTGCGCAACTAAGTTCTCGCTGTTTTTTTTTATGAAATTGCAACTTTATTGTGAAAAAATGGTTACAAATGAATCATTCAAAGTATTGCTTATCGCTAGTTACAACTTTTTCCTATCTTTCTGGCAGAGCTCGAATAAAACGTTACGGTAAAAGCGTTCGTCTTGTGAGGCTATCCACGAATCAAGTCATTTTTTGATGTCTTCATATGAGCGGAACTGCTGATCAGCCAGACCATCGAACGGAACAAGTAATAATCGGACGGCGCAATATCTGGGGAATATGGCAGGTGGGGTAGGACTTCCCATTTGAGCGTTTCCAAGTAGGTTTTAACGGGTTTGGCAACATGAGGCCAAGCGTTGTCATGCAGTAG
>NW_022639490.1:2432019-2433710 GCF_010583005.1 Odontomachus brunneus | reverse complement strand
ATAATCAGATAAAAAAACAGTAGCGGGACAGATGTCTCGTTACAACCCTTACCTTACGGAAAATATTATTGAGCAATTCTTAGTATTGGTTAAAATTGGCCAATACTTTTTTGGGGAATACTTAATATTGATGAGTACTAAGTATATACGTAGAATATTGTTATAATATGCTATCACAGCACATTAATATTGCTTTTAAATGAAATTTAGTTTTTTTGTTTGATTTCACACCTGAAAATTTATTCAGTACTAGTCGGACACGAACTCGAGAACTCAGATACCTCTAGGTCCCTAGAATACCACCTTAGCTGCTGCGTTATTTCTTCCAGATAGACTTCTATATAACCGACATGTTGGTGTGTCTAATTTTTTATTATTAGGTCGTTGGAGTTCTCCCTTGTTCGCATCTTTGCTTACGAACACTGATGTGACGGGTTTCCAACTTTCAATACCGGACATGGGAATTATTCTGGTTACTTCTCGTTTTTTGGACATCTCTAAACTGACCATCTTATTTTACTGACTTTTATATTGACCATCGCTTGAAGAGGACCACATCCTCGAACACACATCCATCGAAACGTTGCTAGAATAAATTTTATCTTTTTGACTACTTAAATTATTAACGTTCAACACCAGCGTTTTTTGGCTCTTATCGTTCTTGAAATTATTTTTTTGTGTTTATAAATATTGATTTGTATAATCAGTATTAAGTATTGACTAATACTAACTCGCAAAATTCAGTTTTCATCAATACTTAACTACATCAATATTTAAGTACTGACCAAAACTAACGGGAGCGGTGCACTTGGACACGGTGCATTTGGACACAGCCAATCACAACACCGTGTGATTAGAGACATTTGTAGGGTCCCTCGGAACAGCGGCTTGTGATTGGACTGTGTCCAATTGCCCCGTGTCCAACTGATATACACCCAAACTAACTCTCAATATTCCGTTTCCTAGCTAGTACGAGTGACTGGCGTGTTTAGGATGAGTGAGAAAGAAAGAGAATGGGAGTGAAAGAGTGATTGAGAGTGAGAGGAGAGTGAATGGAAAAGAAGAATGAAGTGAAAGATATGTGGAAGAGTGTGGATGAGGTGTGGGAAGGTGAAGGAAGGGAATAAAGAAGGAAGAAAAGAAGTAGGTATAGAGAAGTTATAAAAGATGGAGGGGAGGAGGAAAGAGAGGAGGGAAAAGAGCGAGAGAAAAGATCCTTGGGGAGGTGGATAGAAAGCGAGAGAAAGAAAGTGTGACAAGGGCAGGAGGATGGAGTATAGATTGGAGAAGGATAGGGTGTAAGGTTGATTAGGCACAGAGGAAGAGGCAGAGAAGGGCAAGGGAGCGAAGGGAAAATTGAAGGAAAAAAGGAAAAGAAATAATGAAAATAATGAAAGGAAAGAGAGAGATAATGAGAGATAGAAGAGGAATAGGAGATAGAGTTTGGACGAGATGTGGAAAAGGAAAAGAGTATTGATAGGAAAAGAGGAATGGAAAGAGGAGGAGGAGGAGGAGGAGAGAGTCGCGCGTTGAGAAGAGGAAAAAAGCTATAAAGATAGCCTTAGTAAAGGAAAGAAGTGAAGGGGAATGGGGAAGGGAAGAGGGAAAGTGAAAAGGGGAAGGGAGGGGTGGAGCAGGGCTGAGGGAAATAAAAGAAGCGGCGAGGAGTCAGGGGAGAAAGATGAGAGAGG
>NW_022639490.1:2431909-2432009 GCF_010583005.1 Odontomachus brunneus | reverse complement strand
GAGCCAAATGAGGCCGAGCGTTGTCATGCAGTAGAATCACTTTTTCGTGCCTCTGCTCGTATTGTGGCCGTTTTTCGCGCAGTGCTCGGCTCAATCGCAT
>NW_022639490.1:2426988-2431899 GCF_010583005.1 Odontomachus brunneus | reverse complement strand
ACCTTAGCTGCTGCGTTATTTCTTCCAGATAGACTTCTATATAACCGACATGTTGGTGTGTCTAATTTTTTATTATTAGGTCGTTGGAGTTCTCCCTTGTTCGCATCTTTGCTTACGAACACTGATGTGACGGGTTTCCAACTTTCAATACCGGACATGGGAATTATTCTGGTTACTTCTCGTTTTTTGGACATCTCTAAACTGACCATCTTATTTTACTGACTTTTATATTGACCATCGCTTGAAGAGGACCACATCCTCGAACACACATCCATCGAAACGTTGCTAGAATAAATTTTATCTTTTTGACTACTTAAATTATTAACGTTCAACACCAGCGTTTTTTGGCTCTTATCGTTCTTGAAATTATTTTTTTGTGTTTATAAATATTGATTTGTATAATCAGTATTAAGTATTGACTAATACTAACTCGCAAAATTCAGTTTTCATCAATACTTAACTACATCAATATTTAAGTACTGACCAAAACTAACGGGAGCGGTGCACTTGGACACGGTGCATTTGGACACAGCCAATCACAACACCGTGTGATTAGAGACATTTGTAGGGTCCCTCGGAACAGCGGCTTGTGATTGGACTGTGTCCAATTGCCCCGTGTCCAACTGATATACACCCAAACTAACTCTCAATATTCCGTTTCCTAGCTAGTACGAGTGACTGGCGTGTTTAGGATGAGTGAGAAAGAAAGAGAATGGGAGTGAAAGAGTGATTGAGAGTGAGAGGAGAGTGAATGGAAAAGAAGAATGAAGTGAAAGATATGTGGAAGAGTGTGGATGAGGTGTGGGAAGGTGAAGGAAGGGAATAAAGAAGGAAGAAAAGAAGTAGGTATAGAGAAGTTATAAAAGATGGAGGGGAGGAGGAAAGAGAGGAGGGAAAAGAGCGAGAGAAAAGATCCTTGGGGAGGTGGATAGAAAGCGAGAGAAAGAAAGTGTGACAAGGGCAGGAGGATGGAGTATAGATTGGAGAAGGATAGGGTGTAAGGTTGATTAGGCACAGAGGAAGAGGCAGAGAAGGGCAAGGGAGCGAAGGGAAAATTGAAGGAAAAAAGGAAAAGAAATAATGAAAATAATGAAAGGAAAGAGAGAGATAATGAGAGATAGAAGAGGAATAGGAGATAGAGTTTGGACGAGATGTGGAAAAGGAAAAGAGTATTGATAGGAAAAGAGGAATGGAAAGAGGAGGAGGAGGAGGAGGAGAGAGTCGCGCGTTGAGAAGAGGAAAAAAGCTATAAAGATAGCCTTAGTAAAGGAAAGAAGTGAAGGGGAATGGGGAAGGGAAGAGGGAAAGTGAAAAGGGGAAGGGAGGGGTGGAGCAGGGCTGAGGGAAATAAAAGAAGCGGCGAGGAGTCAGGGGAGAAAGATGAGAGAGGAAATGGAAGCAATGATAAGAAAAATGAGAGAGAGAGAGGGGGGGAGGAAAGGGGAAAAGAGAGAGAAGAGATGAGTGGTAGAATAGAGGAGCTTAAGAGAAGGTAGAAAGAAGGAGAGGAAGAAGGGAGAAAGAAAAGGAAAGGGAAAGGTAATAGATTGGAAGTTAGAGTAAAATAAATGAAAAGAAGAATGGAAATGAGAGAAAGGAAAAACAGGAAGAAAAATATGTGGGTGAAAGGTTTGAAAGAACGAAAGGAAGAGATAGAGGAGAAAATAAAAAGAATGTGAGGTCGGATGGGAATAAGTGAAGAGATAGAGCAGGTGAAGATGACAAATACAAGAAAGGAAGGAAAAGGAAGAGGGAAAGAAATGAAGGTGTTAGTAAGGATAAGAAGTCTGGAAAGGAAAAAGATGGTGATGAGAATGAGAAGGGAAATAGCAGGGAAGGAGATAAGGGTAGAGGATGATCTGGAGAGAAACAAAGATAAAGTGGTAGGTAGAGGAGATACCAAGGAAGGAGAGAAGCAGAGGAAGGATGGCATGGGTAGGATATGGAAAAATACAGAAGAAAAGTGCTGGTAGAATGAGAGAGAGGGCAGATTAAGAGATAAGAAGGGTGAAATATGGGATGGGCAGGAGAAAAGAGGTGAGGGGGAGGAAGGCAATAGAAGAAGAGAAAAGGAGAGAAAGGAAAATGGAAAATGGGTGACTTTTTGGAATGTGGTTGAGATGAAAAATAAGGATAAGGTATTTTAGAAAAGAGAGAGAGAGAGAATTAGAGAATGAGAGATAGTGGTTCTAATGGAAACGTGGGTAGATGAGGAAGGTTGACAGAGGATGAGAGGGAAAATGCCAAAAGAATATGTATGGAAAGTGAGGTGGATAAAGAAAAAGAATAAGATGGGCAGAGCAAGTAGAGGGATGCTAATGCAATAGAAAAGGAGATTGAAAGGGAGGAGGGGGAGGGGACAGAGGAAGAGAAGGAAGAGAAGGTGGGAATAATAAAATGCGTGGTAAAAGTTGGTAGAGAAAGATGGAGGGTAGTGGAAGTGTATGTGAATAAGGATAGGAAAGATATGACCTAGATAGGAAGTTGGAGGATTTGAAGGAATGGAGGATGGAAGAAAGGGAAAAAGGAATAAGAACAATCATAGAGAAGGGACTTTAATGCAAGGATGGAAGAAGAAGGAAGGGGATAGGATTAAAGAAAGAGGAGGAAATGAGTAGATGGTCTAAAGACAAAAAGGTGAAAAAAGAAGGAGAAATGTTGATAAGAGATATAAAAGAGAGGGAGTGGATGATATTAAATCGATGTGTAAAGAAGGACGAGAAGGAAGAGTACTACTGTGTCCAAAAAGTAAGGTGACATTGCATTTATTTCGAAAATTCTTTATTTATTCTTGCAAATCAATTTCGTCCCCTTCAAAGTAATCCCCCCCTGATATAATACACTTATTCCAACGGATTTTCCAATCTTCGAAACAGTTGTAATAATCGATTTCAGGAATGGCCTTTAGCTCCTTCTTCGCAGCGGCTAACTGTGTGACGATAATGCACCGTCACACACTGCGCTGATTATTCGTGATTTTTTAGCCAAAAACTCGACTAATATCGTTCCACAACCACCGTATTCACCTGATTTGGCTCCATGCGACTTCTGGCTCCGGGGACACCGTTTCGAGTCGATAGAAGAGATTCAAGCCGCTGCGAAGAAGGAGCTAAAGGCCATTCCTGAAATCGATTATTACAACTGTTTCGAAGATTGGAAAATCCGTTGGAATAAGTGTATTATATCAGGGGGGATTACTTTGAAGGGGACGAAATTGATTTGCAAGAATAAATAAAGAATTTTCGAAATAAATGCAATGTCACCTTACTTTTTGGACACAGTAGTATATGTATGTTGGGGGAGGAGGGAGATATTATACATTATATGTATAAAATATGTAGTGATATATTATACATTGGGGGAAATGTTGGACAAGGTGGCGAGATTGGAAGGAATTCACAACAAGGTGGGAGAGGAAGTGGATTCAGATCATCACCCGGTAGTGGTATGGATAGAGGGAAAGGTGATGAGAAGGAAAGGATGAGAAGGAAGGAAAGAGAAGAAATGTACTCGAAGATGGGATGAGGAGAGGAGGGGTAGATTTAAGGAAAGGATAGGGAATATAAATAGAGAGTGGAAAGAATGGAGGAAGAGTTAAAAGGAATGAAAGGAAGGATAGAGAGAGTGTTGGAAGGAAGTGAGGAGAGGTGGAAGACAGAGAGTGGAAAAGGCGGAGGATGAGATCAGGAATCCAGAAAGAGAAAAAGAGAGTAATGATTGAATTAAGGAAATAAAAGAAAGAGGAGGGAGCACGAAGGAATATAGAAAGAGAAAGAGGAAGTATGCAAGAAGAAGAAAAGTGAAGAAAGGGAGAGAATAGAAAGCATGGTGGGTGAGGCAAAAATGGAAGAGAGGATATGGGAATTGGTATACAAGGAAAGGAAAAGAAAAAGTTAAATGAGTATATAAAAATGGAAGATTGGAAGGAGTTTTATGGAATTGATGGGCGGAGCGGAGGAGAGGGTAATGAGGTGGAGGAAAAATAAGGGAGAGGAGAAGGTGTTAGAATTTGAGGAAGTAATAAAGGAGATAAGAGATTTGAGAGGGAAGGAAATGGGGAGAGATGAACTGCTGAACGAGAAGTGTGGAAATATGGAGGAGAAGAAATGGAAAAATGGGCATGGGAGATATATAGGAGGAAGTGTGGAAGAATGGCCGGAGGAATGGAAAGAGTATATAGTGGTTCCAATATTGAAGAAGGGGAAGGGGGATAAGGTTACAGGTAGCGAATTATAGAGGAGTAACGTTAATACCATCACTGTATAAGATTTATACAGCCGTGTTAACGGAAAAGTTAAGAGAAGAAGTGGATGAGAAGGGACTGCTATCGGGAAATCAAGCAGGATTTAAGAGAGGGGTAAGGACGAAGGATCATATTTTCGCATTAAATTATTATAATATATGATAAATAGGCAGTTGGGGAAAAAAAGAGGGGATGGTAGCGGTGTTTATTGATTGAGGACAGCATTTGACTCGGTCAAACAAGGGAAAATTGATAGGTATGATGAAGGAGAGGGGAGTAAGGGAGGGGTTAGTATTTAGAGCGGAGGATATATTAAGGGAAACGAAAAGCAGGGTGAAGATGGGAGAGAGGGTAGGGGAAGAGTTTTGAACGACGAGGGGACTAAGGCAGCGGTGTTCTCTGAATCCGATATTATTTAATATCTTAGTTGCGGACTTGAAGAAGGAGATGACAAGGGGAGGATGGGGAACAATAAAGTTGGGAGAAGGAAAAGTTTACATCTTAGCATATGCGGACGATATAGTAGGCGATATAGTAGTAAATTGTTAGCGGAGGAGGGAAAATATGCGAAATCAATGATAGCAAAAATGGAAAGGCATGCGAAAAGAAAAAGATTGGAGGTGAACTTTGAGAAGACTAAGGCAATAAGGTTGAGGAAGGAGGGGGGG
>NW_022639490.1:2419123-2426883 GCF_010583005.1 Odontomachus brunneus | reverse complement strand
AGGAGGAGGAAGGGGGGGGGGGGGGGAGAAGAAAGGAAATGGAGTTAAGATGAGTAGATAGAGTAGGGGTTCTAACTCAAAGGAGGCTGCGGGCGCGCGGAGCTAAAGTCATGCGGGCTGAGGAGAACTTGTAGGCGCGTGAAGTGTGACGTCACGCGGGGGAAGGCGGGCGCACCGCGGAGAGTAGGCAAAAAAGGCGAGGCGTACCGCGGAGAGGGGGTAAAAAAGGAGGGGGTAATCGGGGGAAATGACATCATGCGAGTTACAATAAAATAACAAAATTTTTTAGTTACAAGTGTGTGGATATATGAATGTGCGTATATATGTATACGTGCAGGGAGGAATCGAAGTACGGTGTTTAAGGATGAATAGGTGGTGATGGAGAGGTAAAGCTAGATTGTGAATTTAGCACGGAGAAAGGAAGTAGGATATGCTTAAGGAAATCGGAAGAATTGCCTACTTCCAGGGGAAAACGAGTATTGGACTCACTGGAATTATTGCAACGAAATGACCAAAGAACGCGGTATGGACAACAAGAATAGAATATAAAACTTACTTTCAGTGTGGACTGGGTATATACTTTCTCCTTCTAGGTTTGAGATGATCTCTGGTATTTTATAGAAGAACCCTCAGATATGGATGAACGTGGACGGGTAGATTCTGCTATGATTCGCACACTGAGTTATCACGCACTGAATTGATCGTTACTCGAGTTATTTCTTTTGAATATAGAACGCGGAAAGTAGAACATGGATTGATAGCGAATTGTATTTCTGTCTCTGACTGGCTGCCTCTAACTAAATGTCTGGTTAACTGCCTAAGTAAGTGCTTCTAAAATATTGCTAAAAATGAATTGTCATGAATCAGTTGCCACGATTAAATTTGACCTAAGAATTGCTACAATTAAATAAATTTGATCTAAGAATGAAAAAAGAAATGCTCTCGCGACATGGAGTCACGGTTTTTGAAAGATATGAGTCGGGGTGGTTTGGATTGGCAAACATGAATTTTCGGAAATCCTTGTTACTGAGTTCGTTAGAGGTGGTAGGTGTGGGGCGAGATCTGCAGCCAGCAATGCTTTAAAGAAAAGGATTAGGAAGATTTCTTCGGCTGGGATTGTCGGCGGAGAAAAATCGCGTGTTTTGAAAAGGTGCTGATTGGAGGAATTTCGAGGTGATGAGGAAATCTTCGGGGCGAACCGTCGAGGATGATGTAACTTGGGAACTGAGACAGTATGATCTGTGAGACAATGAATATTATCTAGCTTAGTGTTTGGCAGCTTCCTTTGATCCCACAGATAAAGTTCTCCTGCGGGATAGGTTTTTGGAGTTAGAAGGATTTTCTGTTGCGTATTTCCTAGGATTGCATCTGGGATTATTGCTGAAATTTTATTGAGAAAATCCTGCAATTAAAGGAAAATTATTTATAGTCTTGTGCCGTATGCCAAACCAGATAAGAAAAAATAAAATATATGGTTCACGTCCGTGCAGGACGTAACAAAAGAAAATAAAAGGAAATACGCACACATAACATAACTTTATTAATAATTTTCATATAAAAAAAATATATATATATACTAGGTGCGCAACTAAGTTTCCGGGTTTTTTTGATCAATGAAAAATGGAAAATTTCAAGAGAAATACAAAAAATAGTTTATTCAAAGTATCGTCCCTCGCTAGCTACACATTTTTGCCATCTCTTTGGCAATACATGAATACCGCGACGCTAAAACAACGCATCTTTGGACCGAAACCATTCATCCAACCAATTTTGCACTTCTTCGAAATTGGCCAAGTGTAGCCCAGCCAAGCCATGCGCCATCGACCGGAACAAGTGATAATTGGAAGAGGCCAGGTCTGGTGAATACGGCGTGTGCGGTAGCAGATCCCATTTTAGCGTTTTGCTGGTGTCCTGGACGTTGGAAGTGCGATGGCACGGAGCGTTGTCGTGCTGCAATATCACTCGTGTCTCGTGTCCCATTCTGGCCGTTTTTCGAGCAATGCATGGTTCAAATTGATCAGTTGTTATCGGTAGCGATGCCCATTGACAGTTTCGCCCGGTTTCAGCAGCTCATAGTACACGATTCCTTTCTGGTCCCACCAAACGCAGAGCATTGTCCTCTTTCCGAAGCGATTTGGCCGTACCGTCGATGTTAATGCTTCGCCAGGTGAAAGCCACGCTTTTTTGCATTTGAAATTCTCGAAATATATCCACTTCTCATTGCCAGTAATAATTCGATGCAGGAAACTTTTTCTTTCATGCCGCAAAAGCAAAATTTCGGAAGTGGCTCTTCGATTTTCCATCTGTCTCTTAGTCAACTCATGCGGTACCCATTTTCCTTCCTTTTGAATTTTTCCCATGGCATGTAAACGTTTGGAAATACCTTGGCGAGTCATGTTTAATGCCTCCGCAAATTGATCTTGTGTTTGCGTATCATCTTCATCCAATAACGCCTGCAGATCGGCGTCCTCAATTGTTTTTGGTCTTCCGGAGCGCTCCTTGTCCTTAGTGTCGAAATCGCCACTTCTGAAGCGTTTAAACCAATCTTCACAGGTAGTTTTTGATGGTGCATGTTCGCCGTAGACCTTCTCAAGCAAACGACGTGCTTCAGCTGCATTTTTTTCAAGTTAAAGCAGAAAAGATAAGCTTCCCGCAAATGCTGTTTATTTGGCACAAAACTCGACATCTTTATTATTAGAAAAAATATTTTTGCGTTGCGATATGTGTTGGTATTATGACTGGTTATTGTTGACAGATGTCCAAGCTATAAAAGAAACACAACTTTAGACATGTATGTCGACTACATGTGTCGTTAGCGCCATCTATGTGTGAAACCCGGAAACTTAGTTGTGCACCTAGTATATATATACCCAGATAGCACAAGGACATCGTCCAAAGGACGTCCAGGACGTACATGTGAGATATCCTGAGGACATCCTATTTTAATTCTCAGGACGTCCTCAGGACGTCTTGAGGAAGAGTAAATGATCGTCTTACAAGATCCTCTGGAATATCCAGGGAGATCCTATGGAGCATCCTAAGGATTTCCATAGGATATGTTAGGGACGTTTTTCGTATGTTTCAAGGATATTTTAAAGATATTTTTCGTACGTTGTAAGGATATATGAAGGATATTTTTGTATGTTTTAAGGATTCTGAAAGTGAAATATATATTAAAATTGTGTTATTTACTCACGGAGAAAATTTTATATAAAAAATTGCTATGTTGGATAATAACCGTGGACAATGAAGGAATTAAAAAAACTTGCACTATATTTTTCACATGTAAAAGTAACAGAAAAAATTTTTTTCTACTTCCTTCATAGTCCGTTGTTACTGTTCAGCATAATTTTTTGTATAAAATTTTCTCCTTGTTGCTAATATTTAAAACAGTTTATATTATGCATTTGATAAATTTTCAGTACTAGTAGTAGTAGGAATAATAAAGAAATGCAGTTTAATATGTCATATAACGCGTTATCTTACGTTTAGTTTAAAGTTCAACAAGAATGTATATTAAACAAATTTTTTTAAATATTTCACCATATATCACTTTCAGAATATTATTTAAACTATTGTATTAAAGACAATTAATTTGGTAAAGAAATTGTTTATTATGTATTAATTCCTTTTAAATAATTCTTTTTACTTAGCAACGAAGTTGAAATTAACAAAAAACAAAATTAAATATTTGGCAAGAAATGTAAATTATCTTTGAAGTAAATTTATTCGCAATTTCAAATAAAGTATATTATTTTATGTAAATTTTACGCTTATAACGCACAACTTATCAAGAGTAAAACTAACTTGAAACTAAACTTTCAACTGAAAAGAAACATATAAAAATGTTTCTATGAAACGTATCTTTACAATACGTACGTATCATATTACAGTATAATTTACATATAAAATATATGAACGCTTTCAACACTTTCTATTATTCCTTGTATTACTTAAACGCTTTGTATTACTTTATAAATTAACCCCTTCACTGCCGAGAACAAAGATCTTTGTTTTTTTGGACTTGGCCCAAACTGCCGGAAAATCACAAATCTTTGTCCCATAAATAAATGCTCTACTGACGCCTGATAATGCATTAAACGTGAACAGAATGTGTTTTCTTATGTTTTCGGGGTCGCTGAATATGATTCCGAGATCCATTTTATACTATCTCGCACCCATGACCGACTAGAGCTATAAGAAAATGACTATTTTTTTCATTTTTTGGAAAATCTTTGTCCTCGCACACTCAAGTTTTATGCCACATTTAAACAGTATTATTCTGATAAGCTATATCATTTATGGGTAAAAGTAACTTAATTCATGACTTTTTGCTACTTTTACCAGATATATCATTTTCATCGTAGTTTGACCCGCTGATTTATCTTTTGCGTGAATTACCCTTGACATCAGCCGAACCCAGGATGCACCGTCGAGGAGGTTGTCAAAAGGATTTAGCATCCCACTTTTTTTGCTTTTTTTTATCCTTTTTTGTTTTTTTTTGTTTTTTGTTCTTTTTTGTTTTTTTTCGTTTTATCGCATAAGCGGTACAAATGAACTTAATTTATTATGTAGTATAAAAAAATGGTCAATAAAAAAACTTTCAAACAAAATAGGTAACATGTCGATGAAAATACCCCAAAAATGGTATGTCCAGTTAAAATTGTCAAAATTTCTAAGTTCGGCAGTCTGGACACATTTCATCTAAATACTCTGGCAGTGAAGGGGTTAATATTATATTTACAAAAAAATAATTAAGATGTATAATCCCAAATTAATCTTTTGCTTTTATGCAAATGAACACTTATAAAAAAAGAAAAATAAGTTTATAGGAATTGATCCATAAGATTTTAACTAATAGAAAATAAATATATAAAAGAATTTACTTTCCTTTTTTTTTGTTATTTTTAAAATCTGAATTTAAGAAATTATATTAATAACATTGAGAGAAAAGAACGATAAATATTCCTTATTTCTATCACTAAATCTCACAATAAATTCACAATATAACAATGGAATTAGTTAATATATCTGCTCTATAAAAAGCTAACTTAGATAGATTCCTAACATTATCCGATGATCTACAAGAGTTAACTTTTATAGATTTTTAAAACGCATTAGTTTTCAACCATTAACTCGCAGAATGCAAATAATGAGATGTAGATGGTCGAGTCCAAAACATATTGTTTCCAATAAAATTTTGGTTCATAGAACTGAAGGTTACCAAAAGAAAATCAAGTACATTTTCACAAATGTTCAAAGCAAATATACGATATTATATATATTAATTAAACTATTATTTACAATTAGTAATTAAGATATTAATTTTCCTACCGGAAAACAAGTTGCTTCCTAAAATTGGGAGATAAAAGAATTCGCGCGTAACATGAAGGGACTTTACGATCTTTCGACATTTTATATGTGGAAAAACTAAAAGGATTTTAACTAAAACTACTTCTCTACAATCGCGGTTTCCAAGTACTGTTTCTCTAGCTTCTGTTGCCATATGTTCCACTTATTGTGACTAAAAGACTGATGTCGCTGCGCTGTTTCCATTAATCAAGATATTATCGTTCTTTGCATGATTTCTTTCTTGACAAACTGAGCAGTTGGAAGCTCTCGACTCATTTGTTATTAAAATTCTCTTCATTGTTCCTATGTAAATATTGTGGAATCTTTACCTTCTGCGTTAATGGACTAACACTGTGAGATAAACTCTATTAATTACTAATTACAATATATTCCTCAAATGTAGAAAGTAATAAAATAGATTTACATGCTACTTCTTCGATTGTTCCTTTGCATTTCATGCTCTTCTTTATAAAAAAAATTCAATTAACGAACAGTATTCAGGAATAGCTAGACGACAATTTATATATTAACATTGTGTGAGCGTTTACATGTGCCATGTATCTTACTTATAACATCATGATAATTGCATTTATAAATTTGTATTATCCGGCCTGGAAATAAAAATGTTAATTAATCAATTAATAAATGTATGTAATATTTATATTATTTATATCATTTTTGTTATTATACTATATTATTTACTCACTAAATATAATTTTCCGTAGCTGTAAGTCGTAAAATGTTCGTTTTTTCTTTCCTCCAACATAACTAAATGTGGAAGCCAAGTTATCTGACATTAATCTTCGTAAAAGATTATAAGTGAGTCCTTTGGTATTATTTTCCTCGATACGTGATAATTGCTTAATCTATACAAGTGAAAATATGTAAAAAAATTGTAAGTAAAATTCAGTCAAAACCAAGTAACAATTTGGATGACAATTGTGTACACATTAAGTTCCTTTGTAAAAAGATGTATTTGTTAATACAATTTAAGATTGGGGGTAAAATATAACAACGTTTGTTGTACAAGGTGTCTTATTTTAAAGGAAGGTAATTATCTGGAAGAATATGAAAGATACCGAAAAACGTTTAAGACAAAACTTGTTTGGTTTGAAAGGGGACATAAGGTAGTGTTACTGATTTGACTTTGGATAGTCGTTTGAAGATCACGTAAAGGTCACCTTCAATTTCTTAAATGGAATCTCCTATTTCTCATAGCTTATCTTTACATATTCTTATAGCTTATCTCGAGAGCTTTCCAAAACACTATAATGAAGTTATTTTCTGTACTTTCCGAGTTATAAGGTTTGAAAGTTACAGTATAGTGGATTGTCATTTGAACGATTAACTACAAAAACTTTAAGAATGCACTTCAGAGGAAAATATGAAATGCAAAAGTTGCAGGGCTCAGAGGGAGACATCTAATAGTGACCTTCAGTCAAGACCGGGACTGATCCAGTCGATTAAGGGGTTATCCCTAGTCAGGAAGCCGAAAAATAGGTGATTTTTGAGAATTTTTTTTGCATTAACTATAAAACTTGTTTAAAATTGGATTGGTCTATGTGAGAGAATATATTTTTATGAATGTAACATAATTTTTTAAATAAAAAATATTAATAATTAAAAAAGATACGGCCATCCTCCTGAAGGCCCTTTCAAAAAACTGGTTTTACGGTGTCCACTGCTGCTCGAATCTGGATTATCTGAAATCAAAAAACCAAAAAGATTCTGTAAGTATATGAATATATCTTGTTCGTGAACGAAGGAATTTTTGAAAAAATAATTTTTGACGAAATGGCGGCTGTTTTAACGAAAAACGTAATTTTTCGGGCTCTTAATTTTTCGTTTTTCTTCAATAAAAAAAAAAGTTTTCATTAAAAAAAAAAACCCTTCGTTCACGAACAAGCCCTAGATACACAGAATAAGTACGAAAAAGGTTTAGGTCGATTGCTTTAACGGTTCTCGAGATATTGTGGACACCGCACGGGACTTTTTAGAAAAATGTAATTTCGAGAAAAACGCGTTTAAAGTTTGCGGTCTAGTTATCAGTAGAGTATAATTTAATTTTTTTAACTTACACAGAATCATCGATTCCAGGCCCATAAAGTAAGCCTTCTGCTGCCGAAGCCACCTCCAAAGCATCAATTTTCTTCTGTCTACGATGCTTTCTGGCCTCTTGTGTATTTTCTTGCGCGCGGCGCTCGGCAATAGCGACGCGTCCCTCGTCTTCGTCTGCCACGAATGCATGGGCATTTGGGCCAGTAGAAACTCCCATCGCTTGCATTATTTGTAACAAAGCTTTTGAGCCTTCATTAAAAACACAAGCTGACACATATGCAGCTATTTCGATTGGTATTAAGCCGCTTGGAAGAATTTTTGGACTGATTTTCCAAATCAGTTGATTATAA
>NW_022639490.1:2413907-2419113 GCF_010583005.1 Odontomachus brunneus | reverse complement strand
GCATTGCGATAGCCGAAAATACAGAAATAAAATTGATAATCCTATATTCTATAGAATTATCTTGCGGCACCACGATTTTTTTCTGCATCTCGATTTTTTTTTTAGATGCACTAAAACTTGCTTCGTTCGTCTCCGCTGTCTTAGGGTTGAAAGATTGTTTCCTCTTCTTTGACCTTGATTTGCGCGCTCCTCCTAGCAGTTCTCTTTTATTTCGTTCGAATTTTTCATTCGGATTCATCGTGAAAAACACGCGAAAATTACAGCAAAGTCGAAGTAAGTTGATTTGCTCAGCTTAAAGCCAACTGCCAAACTGAGCTCGTTGGCCGTTTGAATACAAGCAGAAACTCGTCTAGACGTGTAATAACCTGTTTATTGTGAGTATAAACCCAAGCTACCTGCTCTCGGAGCGGTCCCTACGTTCAAACTCGCATAACTTTGTCAATTTTCGTTTGATTAATATGAAACTTTCAGAAAACATTTTTGAGATGGCATACTTTTAGAATATGCAAAAACCTAAAAATCGATTTTTTCGACTTTTCTAACTAGAGATAACCCCTTAAGGCAAAATGGGGACTGATCCAGTCGATTAAGGCAAGACGGGGACTAATATAGCCGATTAAGGCAAGACCGAGACTCGGAATCTAGATTAGTCTCGGTCTTGACTGAAGATCACTATTAAATGTCTCCCTCTGAACCCTGCGACTTTTGGATTTCATATTTTCCTCTGAAGTACTTTCCTAAAGAGTTTTTGCAGTTGATTATTCAAATGACAATTCACTGTACTGTAACTTTCAAATCTTATAACTCGGAAAATACGGAAAATAATTTAATTATAGTGTTTTGGAAAGCTCTCGAGATAAACTATGAGAATATATAATGAGAAATAAAGGATTCCATTTAAGAAATTGAAAATGATCTTTACGTGATCTTCAAACAGCTTTCCAAGGTCAAATCAAAATACTATCTTATGTCCACCTTCGAACCAAAAGAATTTTGTCTGAAAAGTTTTCCGGTATCTTTTATATTCTTCTAGATAATGATCTGTATTCTTTAAAATGAGACTCTCATATAAACACACATTTAAATGATTACGAAACAGCAAGTTCTGCTATATATCTGCCGCTAATCTGCTATCATACTTTGCTATTACATTTTGTTACATTATTGCTAACATTTTACTAACTTAGTTTAAAAGACATTTAGATACAACAATTTATTTCAGCTATCAGATTGGCTATCAGATATACAGTTCTATGAATACTTTTTTGAATTGTTTATTGGAAGTGTGAATAAGTTCTCGCCGTTTTTTTTGAAAATAAATCCTTTATTTAAAAAAAATAATAAAAAAACAAGTTAATTAAAGTATTGCCCATCGCTGGAGACTACTTTTTCCCATCTTTCTGGCAGCATTTGAATTCCACTTCGAAAAAACGACACTTCTTTTGCGGCTATCCACGAATCGATCCATTTTTTCGTTTCTTCATACGAAGTGAAGTGCTGCTCAGCCAGGCCGTTAGTCATCGATCGAAATAAATAGTAATCAAAAGACGCAATGTCTAGAGAGTACGGCGGGTGGGGTAGGACTTCCCATTTCAGCCGGTGACGGCGACATGCAGCCGAGCGTTATCATGCAGCAAAATCACCTTATCGTGTCTTTGCTCATATTGCGGCCGTTTTTCTTTCAATGCTCGGCTCAAACGCATCAATTGTCGTCGATAGAGATCTCCTGTGATGGTTTGGTTGGGTTGGAGCAGCTCGTAATACATTACCCCCAGCTGATCCCACCAAATGCAGAGCATGAGCTTGGAACCGTGGATATTCCGCTTTGGCGTTGATGCTACTGCTTCGCCGGGCTTAACCCACGATTTTTTACGTTTGGGATTACTGTAGTATATCCACTTTTCATCACCAGTCACAATATGATGTAAGAAACCTTTCCTCTTTTGTCGTTGAAGCAGCTGTTCACACGTGACAAGACGCCGTTCGACGTCTCTCGGCTTCAGTTTGTATGGTACCCAAGATCCTACCTTTTGTATCATTCCTAATGCTGTCAGACGTTTCGAAACTGTTGTTCGATCAACTCCTAATGATTTTGCAACATCGGATTGCGTCTGACATGGATCTTCAGCAAGTAATGTTTCCAATTCTTCGTCTTGAAACTTTTTTGGTGCACCACTGCGTTCTCTATCTTGAACATCAAAGTCACCATTTTTAAATCGGTTAAGCTAATCTCTGCATGTTCTTTCCGACAGAGCATAATCACCATAGGTTTCTACAAGAATTCTGTGTGCTTCAGCTGCAGATTTCTTCTGAATAAAGTAGTGCAGTAAAATTCCCTGCAAAAACGGTTTATTTGGCACGAAATTTGACATGTTTTACGCTACGAAAAGAAAATGTTCTTTATAGGTTAATGGAAAGACACGTACTGATTTTAAACATAGGTTATAGAACTTCAATATAGATGCGTCATCATCTTGAATTATACACACAAAATTTTTATACCGCCATCTGATGGTGAAACGGCGAGAACTTATTCACACTCCCAATATATAATATTACCAGTTCCTTGCGCTTTGCAGTATCATTTGTTAACGACTTTTCAAACTCTTCCAAGTCCTCAATATTATTAGTCGGAAAGTTATTCATTAAACATTGTTCCGCACATTCTTTTTCTATTATTTCCTCATGGAAAAAGTATTTTTCAAATTTATGCAACATCATATCTAATTTTTCATTTAGAAGTATTTTTTGTTTTTCTATTGAAGATATTTTGAATCCTATGTTTTCTTATCATATAGCGTTGAACGTCAGAGTATGCTGAAAATATAAATTAATATTTAATATATAACATTACAGTAAAATAAAGTTACTAAAATAGAAGATGCATAGATGTGACGTAGTACTTACACGAACTATTATAATTTTGCGAACTATTAGCATTTTGTAACTCATCATTCATAGTTTTAAAATGTTCGTCAGGAGACGAACATTTTAAAAAAATTTTTATTAAAAAATAGTTAATTATTACTTTCTGATATTAATAATATATTTCTAAAATAATTTTTCATTATTTAATATTTAATATTTAATATTAATATTTTTAATTCCATGTGTAAAAATGTACAAAATTTTTATTTATATTTACAAATATTTATATTTATATTTAAAAATATTTAGTTTTATTTATATTTACATTATACTTATCTATTACATGTTACATTATAAATAATGTAAATAAAAAAGAGCAATAAATTAATTTTGTTTCTTTATAGCTAATCGATACATTTTTTAAATGAAATTATTTTCAATTTGCAATAAATTGCTATTGATATATACTGTTGAAATTAATAAAATATAATTTTAGAAAATGTTTTAGAAAAATATACTGATAATACTGACAATATAAGGGAAAAAAATTATACACTGCAAATATTTTTTACTTTTACTGTCGTAATACTTTTACTAGCAATACTGGCAAAAAATAAAAATACTGGGAATAAAGCATTACTAACGATACAATGGCTGTACTAGTAATACAATAGTAATGCTAGTAATATAATATCTTGTATTACCAGAAATGGTAAACACTGTACATTTTTCAGTAGTGGTTGACCTCTTAATTGTATATTTTACAAAATGTTAAACATTTTCGCGAAAAACGAGCAAATACATAAAAATATTCAAATGCATGAAGCAAAATGAAAATTACAACACTTGTAACCTTGTAAATACAAAGTAACAATGACATAACATCAGTTTTATAATTTGTCAACAATATCAGTTTTACTAAATACAGTGTACAAGATATATTACATTGTATTTTTATTATAAAATGGGGAACTATAACAATGCTGTTACTGCTGGTTTGAATTTACGTGATAAAATACAGTTATTACATAGTATATTATATAGATATAGGTATGTTAATTGATATAAGTAAATTAGGTTAATATTATACATATTAATTAATATGTATAATATTAATGTGCAATTTTAATATATATATAATATTCCTTACTGTAATGTAATATAAAAAGACAATAAGAAATGATAAAAAATAATAAGATTTTAGAATTAAGGGTAAAGCTATGCTTGATAAACAGAGCGTAATAAAAAACGTTGCGTAATAAAAAGTTGCTATTAACAAATTTGTTACATGTGTATATAAAAAGTTAAAATTGTGTTTTTTTTTAATTTAGCAAGTGTAATAATTTTAATGTTCCTTAAAGTTAACATGTACAATGTTACAAAATATAAATTACATAGGCCTGTGAAATTAATTGTACAGGCTTCTATTATTTTTATATTTCATAACATAAAAAAAACTTACTTTGAAATAACGTTGTTCCTGATATGAGAAAGGCATAAACAGTAAAAGACCAGTGCACTTTGATCAAGTGATGATTTTTAATGCGTGGAGATGCACAGAGATTCTCAGCAAAAGACCAATATGTTTCAAGAGATGATCATAAATGGGGACGGACCAGCAAAATAAATGTGCAGCAAAGTATATTTATGAATATAGAACATAGAATACAGATGAACATAGAAACTGTAAAAAAAGGTTCCTGTGACTAATAGTGAAATATTAATGGCACATAAGGAGCTAGCACGGATGTCTTAGTGCTATTAAATACTAATATAACTTTTTTAATATTAATATGATTGTGGGAGAATAAAAATGTCCAGTATGTCAAACGCACGTATCGAAATTTTCTCTTCGATTACCCTACGCGGAGAATCAACCTTCCATACTTAGACCGATCCTTGAGTCCCAATTTTAAATATATATTTTAATTAAAATCCCAAACCCCCATTAAACCGAAAACTCAAATAGATTCCTTTTTTATATATGCTGCGAAAAAATAATTTCACTATTAGTTAACTCTATCAAGGAGCGTTCTATTATTTCGGTTTATCTTAAAAGCATTGGCAGGAAGAATATGCTATCTCTCTCTCGTACAATAACATCTCTTACGAGATCGACTCTTTCGTTCTCTCTCACCTTACATCTTAGAGAATTTATAAACATTGTGTTGCGAGATTACTGTCGAAGCCTCGGTGGCCGAATGGAAAGGCGTCCCGCCCGGAAAGTGGGGAGGTTCCAGGTTCAAGTCCTGGCGGAGGCAGTTTTTTCGCAGCATACATAAAAAAGGAATCTGAGTCTTCGGTTTAATGGGGGTTTGGGATTTTAATTAAAATATAT
>NW_022639490.1:2413805-2413897 GCF_010583005.1 Odontomachus brunneus | reverse complement strand
AATTCTTTATCATTGACATCAAAATCGCCACTCTTAAATCGTTGAAACCATATTTGGCATGTTCTTTCCGATGGAGCATAATTGCCATAAGC
>NW_022639490.1:2413255-2413795 GCF_010583005.1 Odontomachus brunneus | reverse complement strand
TGGTCTAAGTATGAAAGGTTGATTCTCCGCGTAGGGTAATCGAAGAGAAAATTTCGATACGCGCGTTTGACATACTGGACATTTTTATCCTCCCACAATCATATTAATATTAAAAAAGTTATATTAGTATTTAATAGCACTAAGACATACGTGCTAGCTCCTTATGTGCCATTAATATTTCACTATTAGTTAACTCTATCAAGAAGCGTTCTATTATTTTGGTTTTTTCTGCTGTTTTACGAACTTTATTGTTTAAGCTTGCTTTTCATGCACTAAAGCTAATTTAATTAAAATACCTGTAAGAATTGCTTTTTTTTCCTCCCACATTTTTTAACTTGTCGCGGTCCACATTTGTGAAGAGATGATTTCCGTAGGGTTAATAACTTTACTTTCTACTTTTTTAGTAGGATCAGATAACAATAAAACAAAGTTTCTGCTTGTTTATAGTGGATGGTGGAAGTTCTATTAGGTGGTAAACTTAGTTGCTGCGGTTTTTTTGTTTAAAAAACTCATTTATTTCGACATCAAAAGCAAAAAATA
>NW_022639490.1:2412876-2413170 GCF_010583005.1 Odontomachus brunneus | reverse complement strand
TATATATATATATATATATATATATATATATACCAGGACATGTATATATTATAATTATATAATTATATATATATAATAATATATACCAGGTATGTAAATATGAAACCGGAATTTTTGTATAGAAAATACATGTTTATTGTATGAAAATGATAGAAAATATTTTATTCGAAGTATTGCCCATTGCTAGCTATACATTGTTCCCACCTGTCTGACAATTTGTGGATGCCACGCCAAAAAAACTGTTGCTCTTTTGAAGCAAACCAGTCATCGAGCCATTTTCGTACATTTTCATAA
>NW_022639490.1:2405569-2412739 GCF_010583005.1 Odontomachus brunneus | reverse complement strand
TGCGTGTCCCATCGATGCAAATAAATAGTAATCGGACGGAGCCAAGTCTGGTGAGTAAGCTGCATGCAAAAGTATTTCCCAACTAAACGCCTCAATCCATTTCCTTGACCAGTTTTGCTGTGTGTGATTATCACGAAACAAAATCACTTTGTGTTGCGTTTTTTTATATTCTGGTCGTTTTTCACGCAAAGCTTGATTTAAATCGATCATTTGTAGTCGGTATTAACGGTATGGCCAGGTTTTAGGAGCTCATAATAGATCACACTCTTCTGATCCCACCAAATACAGAGCATTGTCTTCCGTCTATAGCGATTTGGCCTTGCAGTCGATGTCGATGGTTCGCCTGGAGTTACCCATGATCTTTTACGCTTAGGATTCTCAAAATATATCCACTTTTCATCGCCAGTCACAATTCGATGGAGAAATGACTTTTTTTGTACCTGGTGAGTAGCATTTCGCAAGTGGTTTTTCAGTTTTCCTGCTGTCTTTCATTCAGTTCATGTGGAACCCATTTTCCCATCTTCTGGATCTTTCCCATGGCTTTCAAACGTATGGAGACGGCTTCTCGTGTCACATTTAATTGGTCCGCGAGTTGTTGTTGCGTTTGAGTGTCATCCTCATCCAACAATGCTTGCAATTCGCTGTCTTCAAACTTTTTCGGTGGTCTTCCACGTTCTTCGTTTCTCACGTCAAAATCGCCACTTTTGAATTTTTTAAATCACTCAAAGCACTGTGATTTACCAAGAGGATGCTCACCGTAAGCTTCGACAAGCATTTGATGTGATTCTGCAGCAGTTTTTTTCAAATGGAATCAATGCTGGAATTTCAGAAAATCAATGCTGTCCGCAAATCGTAGTTTCCAGGCACAAAATTCGACATGTTCAACGCTATTACAAACTATGCTGTTGTATGAAACTTGTATTGTTGTGAGTTGAAAATCTTTGTCAGAGATGTCAATAAGGAAATGGCGCCAATGACGCGATTTGACGGTAACTACATTGACAGCTAGGGCCATCTATGGGCAAATTCCGGTTTTATATTTACAGACCTGGTACTTTAGATTGTTGTTTCTATATAGCGAAATTTGAGGTTATAGAATTGGTTGATGTTTGCAGGTCCAGAAGCTAAAAAGGAATTTTATAAAATACGACAGAAATATAGAAAAGAGCGACGTAAAGTGATTATGTCCTTAAAAGGAAAATCTGGACAGAGTGCGCAACCTATATATACGGTATCCCGCGTAAGATGTGCCAAAAGAAAAACATAAGTAGAACAGATAAAAGTGAACAAAAATTGTAGAAGTCATTTTTCAAACAACCACGTAAAATTTCGAGATATTAATTAAAATAGTTGGGCATATCAGAAAATGGACGAGCGCAGACGTACATGGACGCACACACGGAGCTATCTATTTCCATATACCAAACGGCCCACCTCTCTGGCCTATAAGATAGGTCCACGATCAATCGTCCATTTTTTTCGCCGGCCGTGGCGAGCCGTATGTCTCGCCTGCAGCGTTTCGATATATCCAACAATTTTAATTAATATCTCGAAATTTTACGTGGTTGTTTGAAAAATGACCTCTACAATTTTTGTTCACTTTTATCTGTTCTACTTATATTTTTCTTTTGGCATGTCTTACGCGGGACATCTTGTATGTTCCTATATGGAAATTATATGAGATATGTGATAGTTTTCTACATGCAGTTATCGTACCTCGAAAATATGTTGATTATTTATCTTAATTATGATATTCAAAGAAATATTATAAGTTATATTGTTATTGTTTACAGAACCAGCAGCAATTATATGAAGACTACCTCTTCATTAAGATTAAATGAAGTTAGTTATTCGTCCTCGTAGTTTCAATTGATAGTGCTACAATGTATGAAACTATCTACAGTTTATTGTAATATTACAGTTGCACATACTTGTAGTGCTAACTTGACATCAGATTTCTATATATAATTATCTATTATGTATTAGATTATGTACATAATAGTATAAAAGATATACTTATTGTTATACTTATTATTATACTTATTGTTGATAGCACCAGGCGCGATTGCGAGATCGCGCAAGTGGCTCGCTGAGCGCTTAGAGAGTGAGAGTGAATACGGAGAAAATAGGCGTTCAAAAAAAGCACTGCTTCTAATAGAACAATGCACAACAATTTTAATAAGCCGGGTTACACTTTGAACGAACACACGAAATAAGCCTCGCTCCAAGCTAAAGCGACGAGAGCTCGAATAGAGCACGACGGTCGACTACCTGATGGCAGCGAGTACGGTCCCGCAACCGTCGCCGCAAGGTGATGCGCGAAGCAGCTTGCAAGGTTGCAGCAGTGCACGCCTGCCAGCGCTGCCAAGCGTAAGCGAAAGCGAAGCACTGGTGAAGCACACCAAAAACCACGTGCAAGTCAAGAGCGCAAGCGACGCAGGTATCTTGCAACCGTTAATTGATAGTTTTGATATCGAAAAATACAAGCGTGAACGCCCGTTGCGAGCAAGAGCTCGACTGACTGCCGTGGAGCTCATGGCCGGGTTCCAGCAGCTGTTGCCATGCGAAATTTGGCTCTGAAATTGCTCATATAAGGCAATTTTTACAACTCGCGCCTAGCCTCAGTAGGCGCTAGACACGTGACAACCGTAGCGCGAGTCAAAACGCAGAGGCAAAACAAGGAGCCGATCTCCTCGTTCGTCGAGCGATCCGCAACACTTATTGTGCATGTATATATAACAGTGAACTTATCTATTTTCAGACGATGATACAACAAGTGATTCTGTTATTTCCAAGGCTCCAAATATATCATTTCAGTCTCCAAAGCAGCTGGAAATGCAAGCACAGCCTCAGTCCCAAATGCAATTAACATCTACTGTTAAACACTACTTGGAACACCAGGGGAGGGAATAAATTCTACAGAGTAGGTTCTGCGGTAAATGAGTCAGGCAACAGAAAAGACTGTTTCTCCACCTAATGCTTTCAATAAAAGGGAAAGGAAATCAGAACATGGGTTGACAGAAGCATATATAATTATATTAAACAATGTGAAAAATTTAATGATCTGGCTCGGCAAATTTTACAGACATTGGTTGCAAAGAACAACGTAGAACTTGCTCATACAACAGTCCCAGATCCCATTGTAAGAGCAATTTATTTGGCACTGGCAAAAGTATTAGATAGTTGCATATGAAACCGCCCGTTAGCAATAGATGGTATTAGGTACACTATTTTTTCAAATGGAAAGTTGGCAATATATATGATGACAGGTCTATAGAGTCCCGCCAAAACACCATAGGTGACATTTGTGCGACGCGTTAACATCATCTATTTTGATTGTGTTTACAATGGCAAATTTTGTTCCAAATAAGTCACATTTGCGGGAAGTTATGTTCCATTATTTCCTGACAAAAAAATCGCTTGCGGAAACGCATCGTTTGCTAGAGGAAGTGTATGCCGAACATGCTCCATCGAGTACAACGTGCAAAGAGTGGTTTCGCAAAAGTGGTGATTTCTCTATGGACCACATAAAAACACTCAAAAATTTTGAGAACACGGAATTGAACGCATTATTGGACGAAGACTCGAGTCAAATGCTGGTGGAATTGGCCGAAGCCTTAAATGTGGAAAAACCAACAGTTTCCAGACGACTACAGACACGCTAGGATGGGTGCACAAGCAAAGAAATTGAGTATCCCACATATTGAAGGAATGGGATATTAAACGCCGCAAAACCATTTGTGTACTGCTGCTTGAATGACAACAACGAAAGAGTATTCTCCATTGAATCGTGACTGGAGATGAGAAATGGATCTATTTCGACAATTCGAAGCGAAAAGCAACATGGGTATGTCTCGGGGAACCAGGTTGGAACCGTCGAAAACTATCACTGGGGATCGTTATTGTCGTGCCCTTTACTGTCGGACACGAAAGAAAGGATTCGAAGTCGATGCTGCGGGCGCGACAGGGTGTGTGGCGGTGAGGTGATTAAAGATTGTAGTCGAATACGTAGTAAACTAAATTTATTATAACGAATACTAGTTTATTAATTAAACTCCCGAAACTTATATTCATACGCGGGATGCGCGACAGGTACGTATGTCGCGGACGAGAGACCGGAGGAAGAATTCTCTGTGCGCGGTTTTCTCCGCTCTTTTTATAATAGTTGTTAGCCTTATCGGAGGGGGTGTCTTAGCAACAAGGAAGTTGCCAAATTTGGTATTAGTCCGGCACGTTCCGGCTCAAAGTCCGAGGTGCGGAATGTACAAGGTGGTGCTTAGCGCAGCACTTGCACATCCGCTGCCGCGTTGTAGCGCGTCGAAACGGTTCTTCGTGAAGCGTTTCGGCAGCGCTAGAAATAATATTTACGATTATAACATGGAAAAAGAAAACTGAATGTCTAACAAAGTTTTCGCTATTTGTACGTAATCTTATTCTATGTACATTTTTTTTCCCGTTTACAATTATGGTTATAATTGTTTATTCTTATTTTATTATATCGCATTCGCGTTACAAAATTCGTTTTCCCGTATATAAATATTTATTATTATTATATATTTTTTTTGTTGCGCTTATGCTATTTCTACGCGCTATTGCGGGTATGGTGGGTATAATTGGTCTAAAACGCTGCGGTATTCTTACATTGTGTTTGTTATTAGGTGGTAATGTGAAGAGGGGTTGTATTTTTTTTTATTTTCCTTACTAATATAATTATTATTACAATTAAAATTATAAATACTGTTACGCTGGACGCAGCGGTGTAAATTATAATATATTTATGTGATATTTAATCATGGATTTTAGTATAGATTTTCTTGTATATCGGTTAATTGCGTTTTTAATTTTTGTGTTTTTAGTAGTTCGGATGAGTTCTGTGATAATTTTGTTAAGTTTATGTTTAGTGTTGTAATCGTGTTTTTTATTGTATAATTATCGTGTTTTCCTATATAATTGTCAAGTTATAATTTGGTATATATATTTCTTTATTTTTTATGTCTGTATACATTTGAATTTCGCACGGTGTTTTTGAATGAATTTTATAAATCGTGTTTTCTTGTGTGCAAGTGTAATGATCTTTTATGTGAATACATTCTAATAATTCGTTTTCGTGTAATGTAAGATAAGTATTCGATTCTATATCTGTCGCGAATTTAGAGTATGTTGTTTCTGTTCCGGGGAAGCGCTTTCCCCCCATGGGTCACGGTCGGGGAGGTGCTCCCCGTACTGTACGCAACGTTAAATCTATTGGTATGGGTCATGGGCGACTTCTCCGTGGGACTCCCTGTGGTCGCGCGCGGAGTAGATCACACGTCTAGGTGAGTTTTATTTTTTAATCTTCTAGATATAGTTTTATGCGGCTTGCGTGCGTTCTTAAAGTGATTCTCCCCTTTTTTATTGTATAGTTGGCGTTAGGGTGTTTTTTTATTATTTCGTAGGGTCCTATCCACATAGAGTCTAATTTTTTCGATCTTCCTCGTCGTACTGTCTCGTCGTGTAATAATACTAGATCGCCTATATCGAATACAGTCTTTTTCGTATTTCGATCTTAATATTTTTTACTTTTTACTTTTTCTTTTTTGATCTGCTCCCGGGCTATTTGGTTCGTTGCTCGAAGCCGTTGTTTTATTTCCTGTGCATAATCCTCAATACTATGCGTAGATTTTGGTGGTAATAGTATGGATGATGGTAGGGTTGCCTGGTATCCGTATACCAGTTCAAATGGTGTATAATTAGTTGTAGAGTGTGAAGTCATATTATACGTAAAGATTGCGTATGGGATCCATTCGTCCCAATCTATTTGGTCACTGTTTATATAATGTCGATGATATTCTGTGAGTGTTTGGTGTGATCTTTCCAAGGTTCCATTACTTTGTGGATGGTACCCCGTAGTTTGGATTTTTTCTATCTTCAATAATTTGCATACTGATTTGAAAATTTTGCTCAGAAAGTTTGTTCCTTGATTTGTTAGTATTTTTTCCGATATTCCATATTCTAGTATTATATTTTCTGTAAATACTTTCGCGATGGTGGTCGCCTTTTGATTCGATATAGGGATAGCTTTACTAAATTTGATCAAAGTGTCCTGAAATGTTAAAAAGTATTTATTTACATTTTGTGTTATGGCGAGAGGTCCTACTATATCTAACGCGCATTTCTCGAACGGCTTAGTAAGTGTGTCCGTGATAATCATTGGCGATTTTTTTTGAAGGCTTAACTTATTTTTGTGGCATAGTTCGCATTTTCTTATATATTTTGTTACATATCTTGTTATTCCTTTCCAATTGTGTTTTAGACGTATTCTGTTTAATGTACGTTGTGTTCCTCGATGTCCTCCTAATAGTACGTCATGGTATTCGTAGAGTATCTGTCTTTTTTCTTCTTCAGTATAGTCTTGTATACTATGTCTGTCTGTATTCTTTTCATCTTCTTCCTCTTCTTCTTCTATTTCATTCGTCTCATGTGGAGCATTTGCTTGTAATATTGATACTGGAGGATATCTGCTTGACGCGTCGGCATTTACGTTTGCTTTCCCTGCTTTATGAATTATTTCGTAATCATATTCCTCTAGTTTTAATCTCCATCTTATTAGTCTGGATCCGGGATCCGTAACGTTGAAAAACCAAACTAAACTAACGATTTGTGATCCGTTATTATTTTAAATTTAGTTCCATATATGTGATGTCTAGAATGTTTTACGGTCCAAACTACAGCTAATAATTCTTTTTCAGTTGTGTTGTACACTGAAAAAAAAAGAATTAATTTCAAAGAAATTATATTTGATTTAAAAATACCATTTTTTTAATGTATTCTATGGAATTATTTATTTCGATGCATAAATAAGTATATTTGAAATGAAAATATAATTATATATATAGGAACAAAGTATATATTTTTAAAGAAAAGATATTTTTAAGTTATCTCAAAAAAATATTTATTTATTTGAAATAATGAAATATTTAATTTAAAAATTAAAGTTTTTAAATAAAAAAATATATTTTTTAATTTAAAAAGAGTTGTTTAGATTTGAATATATAGTTTTTTGAAAAGATCGGACATCTTTTAAAATGAATAATATATTATTTTAAAGTAAAAAAAAATTTGTAAAATCTATTAAGAAATTTTTTACATCAATAATATATATATATATATATATATATATATATATATATA
>NW_022639490.1:2402439-2403825 GCF_010583005.1 Odontomachus brunneus | reverse complement strand
TACAGCAACAAATCCCGATAAAGCGTTAGACGTTTCGTCGTCCTTTGTCGAAAATCTTCACAATTCTATTCGCGATATAGCACAAGAAAACGATATCGGTTTAGCGTCAGTGCATAAAGTGTTGAAAAAAAAAAAATTCCATCCGTATAAGGTTCACCTTGTTCAGGAATTATCTGACGACGATTTCGATCGTCGCTTAGAATTTTGCGATTTGATGACAGACAGAATCACCAGAGATCCTCAATTTTCGAGCAATATTGTTTTTTCGGATGAGGCGACTTTTACGCTGATTGGTGAGGTAAATCGACATAACTTTAGATACTGGGATAATGAAAATCCTCATTGGATGGTTGAAGCGCATTCGCAACATCCTCAAAAACTCAATGTATGGGCTGGACTATTAGGTGAAAGTATACTTGGGCCTTTCTTTATTGACGGCAACCTCACAGCTCAAAAATATGAAAATATGCTTCGAGATGAGATTGTGCCGGCAATACAAACTATCGCTGGTCCAAACCTTAACGATGTTTGGTTCCAACAGGATGGGGCACCGGCTCACTACGCTTTACAAGTACGACGATGTTTGGACGAATTTTTCCCCAATAGATGGATAGGAAGGAGAGGTCCAATCGAGTGGCCACCTCGGTCACCTGATTTGGCGCCTCTTGACTATTTCTTTTGGGGATATTTAAAAAGTAAGGTCTACATCACCAAACCTAACGATCCTGATGATTTGCGTCGCCGAATAGTTGATGAGACGAGATACATACCACAGGAATACACTAGGAATGCGGTCTCAAGTTTTTACAACCGATTAGCTCAGTGTCAGGCCGTTCAGGGGGAGCATTTTGAACATTTGTTATAATTAAGCACCCCAAACATGAGAGGCGTGGGGATTCACGATAATCAAGCACCCCAAACATGAGAGGCGTGGGAGGGGGGTTGGTACCCCTTATGTCAAAAGATAGCCCATCTGATCTAATTCTCAAGATCAAGATCATTGGAGATTGTTCCGTTTATTTTCATTTCTTCGTAAAAATGCTAATGCCGGCGATCCTCTAACTTTGAAGCATTATAACTTGAAAAGTACTTCATGAAAAAATATTTTATTATAGCGTTTTGGAAAGCTCTCGAGATGTGCTATAAGAATATGCAATGAAAAATGGGGTGTTCCATTTAAAAAAATTAATGTGACCTTGACCTGACCTTCGCTACGCAACCCAAGGTCAAACTGATGTGATCAGTAAATACATCTTTTTAAACGCCACAACTTTTGTCTGAAACATTTTTTTGTAAAACTCTTATTTTTCCTGATATTCGGACGTCCCGGTACCTTCCGAACACCCTGTATATATATATATATATATATATATATATATATATATA
>NW_022639490.1:2395193-2401592 GCF_010583005.1 Odontomachus brunneus | reverse complement strand
AAAGATAGCCCTTCTGATCTAATTCTCAAGATCAAGATCATTGGAGGTTGTTCCGTTTATTTTCATTTCTTCGTAAAAATGCTAATGCCGGCGATCCTCTAACTTTGAAGCATTATAACTTGAAAAGTACTTCATGAAAAAATATTTTATTATAGCGTTTTGGAAAGCTCTCGAGATGTGCTATAAGAATATGCAATGAAAAATGGGGTGTTCCATTTAAAACAATTAATGTGACCTTGACTTGATTTTCGCTACGCAACCCAAGGTCAAACTGATGTGATCAGTAAATACATCTTTTTAAACGCCACAACTTTTGTCTGAAACATTTTTTTGTAAAACTCTTATTTTTCCTGATATTCGGACGTCCCGGTACCTTCCGAACACCCTGTATATATATATATATATATATATATATATATATATATATATATATATATATTACGTTAAAAAATGTCTATGCTTATCTTAATTAAATATTTTTTTATTGGAGAAAATTACTTTTTTAATATGAGTATATTAATTTTCTGCTATAATAAATTTATTGTTAGTCCAAAAAACTTGATATTCGATTCATATTTATTCCGAGTAAAGATATTTTTTTAACCCAAAATAGATTAGTCCTTGAATCTAATATCAAGTTTTTTAAATCAATATATATATTTATTGCAGTTGATAATTAATATGCTTATATTAAAAAACTCATTTTATCCAATAAAAAAATATTTGGTTAAGAAGAATATACAATTTTTTTGTCGTAATACATATATTATTGGTTTAAATAATATCTTACTAGATGTAATAAATAATTTTTTTTATTTTAAAATAATATATTGTTCAATAAAAATGTGTTTCTCATTAATAAAAAATAATATATTTTTATGTGTAAAGAAATTTTTTTATTTAAAAATAATATTTTACATACACACACACGCACGCACGCACGCACGCACGCACGCACGCACGCACGCACGCACGCACGCACAGAGCATCTGAGGCTATACTACTGTGTCCAAAAAGTAAGACCAGTTTTTATTTATTTCAAAAAATATTTATTTATTCTTCCAAATCTATTTCGTCGCCTTCAAAGTAATCCTCTCCCGACACAATACACTTATGCCAACGTATTTTCCAGTCCTCGAAACAAGAATTAAAGTCGCCTTCCGGGATGGCTTTCAGAGCGCGTAGCGATTCACGTTGTATCTCTTCTATCGTCTCAAAACGATTTCCCCGCAGTGATCTTTTGAGTTTCGGGAATAGCCAGAAGTCACACGATGCTAAATCAGGCGAATACGGTGGTTGTGGAACAATATGGATCGAATTTTTGGCGAAAAAGTCACGAAGAACGAGTGCAGTAATTGAGATGTTTTGGCACTAGTCGAGATTTTACACGTTTCAGGCTCAAAATATCTTTCAAAATGGTATTGGCAAATCCTTTCGAAATACCAACAGCATCAGCAAGGTCTTTAACAGTCATTCGACGATTAGCAAGCACAAGTTCTTCGATTTTCTTGACGTGTTGTTCATCGGTAGAGGTTGATGGTCGTTCGGAACGCTCTTCGTCTTCAACACTTTCACGACCTTCTTTGAACTGTTTATACCACTTGTAAACATTTCTTTCCAACAAAGCATGGTCCCGGAAGGCTTTCTGCAACATCCTGAACGTTTCTGCATCCGAAATTTCATTCCGCAAACAAAATTTAATGCAACTTCTTTGCTCAATATAATTAGACATTGTAAAAATCGCCGAATGCACTTTTAGCGTTGTACAAAACCAAGCGTAAAGCAAAAAGTAATGAATGTTTTGACATGAAATTTGTCACAGATGTCTGTCACAATGCTGCCAACTTAGAAAAAAAATATTTATGATGTGCGGTTTACCCGCGCGATTTAAATTGAAAACTGGTCTTACTTTTTGGACACAGTAGTATATAGCTTGTATACGTATATGTTAGATCAAACTGAATAAAAAAGTACTCTAGCATTTTGCAAACTACATAAAATTTGATGTCTTTAATTAATGAAAGTTAATGAATGATCACACATCGAAAATAAATCTTGATAGCAGAACTTACCGTGGTGTGCTTGTAAATTAGATAAACCTAAAAGTTTTACCACTTTGCTAAAAAAAAGTTAGAGTTATTAATTGAAACAGACTTTTTAATAATCGCGCTTGATTATGCACTAATCTTTTTCAATCAATAACTCATTTTTTTGTTTTTTTAGCAAAGCGGCAGAGGACTTTTGCGTTCAGGTTGATTTAATCTATAAGCACATGACAGTAGGCATTACTATTACAGCTTATTCAGAGCTTACAGCGCGTGTGATCATTCCATTATCTTTATTAATTAATAATTTACGTAGTTGTTTGCAAAATAGTAGAGGACTTTTATGTTGTTTAGTTTAATGTAACGTATACACACATAAGCTTTATATAATCTCAGATGCCCTGTATGTATATAAATATAATAAAACATTATTTTAAAATAAAAAAAAAATTCTTTAGATAAAAAAGAATATATTTTTTGAAAATAGAAACACATTCTGTAATGACTCATTTATAATATATTGTGTGTGTGTGATCAAATCTTAATTGCAATCACAAAGTGCTTCTCATTGCTAAATAATACTGTATATAGAAGTATTGTTTTTCGTAGATATTTTTGAGTATTTAAACTTGGCTATAAAATACAATAATCATACAAGCAGCGTAATTGTAGCTACGAGAAACACTCTAATTATAATTAGGATCCGATAAGAAATAGGTGCACTTACAGTAAAAATACAATAATATTTAAACAGTAAAAATAAAATAATATTTAATTCACATGGAAAATTTTATTTTTTGTATGAACATCCTGATAACTTAATAACATTCGTAATAACTGAATACACATTTTCATCATATCTTTACAAAGAAGAGGAAATATAATATTTGCTATCTGACATTATATGAGCACTGTAAATTTTATAATCTAACAGATTGTTTTGCGCTATAATACCCTACTCTTTACTTTCTTTAACATTAAGCTCCATAATGTTTCTAATAATCAGTATCAATCAACTTATAAAAAGAACACGTCTTCCAATTTATTAATTATAATGTACTTAATTTGTCCAAAAACTGGTGCATCGTAATGTTGCGTATTAATAACATTGTTAACTTCATAACGAGTTCCGTATAATGTTGCCCATAAAACACAATAATAATCCTCACAAGATGATTCCAACAAAAACTTAAAACTATTATTAAAATCGCACAAATAATGGATTTTTGAAATCTATGTCCCATAAGTAAGTTTTTTGGAGAAACCTTCGTTACATACAAATCTGTGACAAACTTGCATTTGATGTTTAACTAATAAAGAATATGCAGGACATTTCCTAGAAATAATTACTTTACTGTATTCTTTAATTTGTTTATGTTTAGCTTCAAATCGCATTGTAGAAAAATTTTTTGTTGGGCCGAATTCTCGCATAATTTTTCCATAATGCAATAAGTAGTGATGTTTTACTTTCAAAGAACATTTAAATACTTCAATATATAACTTTAAATATTGAGGTACCAATATCTCATATAATTCTGTAATATCGTTATTAATGGATTCTAACATAGAAATATTGAGTATTTTAGGCAACATCAAGTAAAGCTTCCATATCGTATTATTAGTAGGGACTAAATCATCTACAAATAGACCAAGGTTTAAAACTAAGTAATGCATTTCTGATGCTGACAAAATAATAATTCCATTTTTTATGGATTCTAATTTAATACTAGGAATACTTAATACTAGGAATGCTTTTATGAAACGAAGAGTGATTAAAATTGTGTACTCTTTCATTGAGTATTTCACCAGAAAATGCTTTTTCCACGCATATGAGATGACGTAAAATTTTTGCTATGTCGTATTTACAAATTCCTTCTAGCAGATCATACATTGGATCTATCGATATATTTTTCGTAACATGAAAGTTAATAATATTATTAAATACAGAATTTTCTACAACTCCATGACTTTTATTAGTAGAATGTTGTTTATAATTTTCAATATTTCTTAATACGTTATTGTTTTGAACCGTAGTCGTAAGCATTTCATCTTTAGACATGTAACATATGCGACAGCAATGAGAGAAATTAAAACTCTTACTAAAACCGAGTATAGTATTAAGTCCTAAGTTATCACCCATTATATGAGATAAAACAAAATAAACCTGTTTTGTTTGTCCTTCCACATTTATAGAAATACCTTCTGTGCAAAGTTCATTAATTTGCTTAATCACATGAATAAAAATTCGTTTATTTCTTAAAGATTTATGATGCTGGTAATCGTGCAGTTGCATCACAAAAATATTTTCTAGTAAGCTCAAAAATTCACGTGGCAAATTATCAATAGTGCAATACACAGCACCGATTTTATTTATGTTTTTACGAGAACCCAGGGAATTATTAATTTCGACGTCATCGAAATATAATATAAGCGGTAAAATTGATTTACCATTCGCGTTTTTTTCTGCGGATTTCCAAAAATCGGATTGACAAACAGAAACAAAAGATTTAATATTTTTAATGTGTTCAATATACGATATTATTTTGAGGTATACATCTGGAAGCTCTAGAAATCTTTTCAATACCAATTTTAAAGTTACAAATTATTATACTTAATTTTTGGTCTCGTACATAGGTTGTACAGACGTTTGTTTTTTTAAATGATACGATAGAATTATTATTTGTTTCGGTAAAAATAAGGAATTAATTTCTATTAGGTCTTTAAACGTTTGATGCTCGGTTTTAAACCAACGGATAGAAACCATTCTTTACTATGTTTACCAAAATGTTTAAATCATTGACATCTTTAAATTTTAGTAATAAAACATCTAAGCACATGGATATATAATTAATACCAATATGATTTATAATTTCATGAATTACTTTTCTATTTAAATGTCCATAAGTGTACAACTTAGTTACAAAACGAAGAGCGTAATCAGATATAAGTTTTTTGAAACATTCAGTATCTATTTTGTCAGCATCAGAAAATGCACTTAGTAAATTGTTAGTATCACAAAATTCAAAATTGTAATTGATATTACAATTTAATGAGATATCTCGTAAAACAAAATTATTTGTTATTATTTCATTTGGTTTATTGAAAGTGTATCCAGATAATCTCTTTAAATGAACTTTTATGACGTGGTGTTTTAAGGCATTAACGTTACTAAATTTACTTATGTAATCTTTAAAATTGCATTTTGTCTCTACATTCTTAAGCAACCTATGTTTCAGATTTATATGTAACGTTAAAGTTTCCATAGATAAAAATCTATTATCGCAAAAGAAACATAAAATCATTTTAACGAATTATAGTAAAATTATAGTATAACTTTAAATACTTTAACATCTACTTATATATAATAATTATAAAATATATTATTGTAATTATAAATAATATAGTAGTGTTTATATATATACAGGGTATCCCGCGTAAGACGGACCAAAAGAAAAATATAAGTAGAACACATAAAAGTGAACAAAAATTGTATAGGTCATTTTTCAAACAACCACGTAAAATTTCGAGATATTAATTAAAATAGTTGAACAAATTAGAATTTACACGCGACGCGACAGGCGGGACATACGGCTCGCGGCGGTCGGCGAAGAAAATGGAAGAACGCGTACGTACACGGACGCACACACGGAGCTACTCATTTCAGTATACCAAACGGCCCAACTCTCTGGCCTATAAGATAGGCCCGCGAGCAATCCATTTTCTTCGCCGACCGCGGCGAGCCGTATGTCCCGCTTGCCGTGTCACCGCGCTCTGATATGCTCAACTATTTTAATTAATATCTCGAAATTTTACGTGGTTTGAAAAATGGCCTATATAATTTTTGTCCACTTTTATGTGTTCTACTTATATTTTTCTTTTGGTCCGTTTTACGCGGGACACTCTGTATATATATATTAGGTGAAGTAAAAAGTTCTGAGCGTTTTTTCGCTTTATTTCTACGATGAAATTAACATAGTTAGGATTATCCGATTTCGATCAAATATGCGCCGTTTTGTTCAATAACTTTTGTCCATTTTGAAGGCAATTTCATAATTCCGCGATTGAAGAAGTCCTCGTCCCTATTGGTAAAAAACTTGACCAGCTCATTTTCACAAGCCTCTCTTGAGGCCAGGTTTGTACCATCAAGAAAATTTTGCAAATGCTTGAAAAGGTGATAATCGCTTGGTATCAAGTCTGGACTATACGGCGGGTGCAATAGAACCTCCCATCCAAGCTCTCGGAGCTTCTGGCGTGTCGTTAATGATGTGTGCGGCCTGGCGTTGTCTTGATGGAACACAACACTCTTCCTATTGGCCAATTCTGGCCGCTTCTGGTCGATCGCCTGCTTCAATCT
>NW_022639490.1:2394166-2394530 GCF_010583005.1 Odontomachus brunneus | reverse complement strand
GTGATTTACACTTTTACAATTCATTGACTTTGTTTAAGCATTATGCACATTTGTGTTACCCAGAAAACCACGTCATTTCAGAAAAAGTACACCAGATCGTTTTTCAGACATTTCACCTTCATTTTTGACCTTTCCAAGGTCGCAAAAACAATTTTTTCATAAGACAAGTTTGATGTAAAATTTTCCTCTCTTTCGAAATCCGCAGTCAAAAATAGAGAGTCCCATTAGAAAAAAACCATCGTGACCTTGAAGTAACCTTCAAAATTAACCTCAAGGTCAAAACCAATGGTACAATTGAATGACCCCCTCTGTCCTGGTCAACTTTTATCTAAACCATTTTTTTGTAGATACCGTAATTTGGAAG
>NW_022639490.1:2389664-2394156 GCF_010583005.1 Odontomachus brunneus | reverse complement strand
CATCATGGGACTTCGGGACACCCTGTATATATATATATATATATAAGGTGTAGTAAAAAGAAATCCATTATTTTTCCAATAGATGGCTTTAGTAATGTGTATCTCGCGTTGTATAAGTGCGATCGGTTTATGCTAGGTGGCGTTAGAAAGATAAGATTTCGTACTAAAAAAACTTCTCAGACAGTTTTGTGATTGTTTGACTCAGTATTGTTTGAGCGCGCGTCAAAGATGGACACCAGTAAAGAGAAAATACGCCATATTTTACAGTTTTTCTTCGATAAAGGCGAAAACGCAAGCCAGGCGGCTGAAAATGTGAAATGTGAAATAGTGAATAGTGTTTATGGTCCTGATACTGTAACAGCCAATCACGCGGAATTTTGGTTTGGTCGATTCCGTTCCGGTAATTTTGATGTCAAAGATGCACCACGCTGTGGAAGGCCAATTGTCGAAAATGTCGATAAAATAATGGAAATCGTCGAGTCCGGCCATCATGTATGGTAAGCACTGTTTCGATTGCCCAGGAGCTAAACATTGCACAAAAAACCGTTTGGAACCACTTAAATAAAGCTGGATACAAAAAGAAGCTCGATGTATGGGTGCCACACGAGTTAACACAAAAAAAACCTCATGGACCGAATTTCCATCTGCGAATCGCTGCTGAATCGCAACAAAATCGACCCATTTCTGCAGCGGATGGTGACTGGTGATGAAAAGTGGGTCACTTACGACAACGTCAACAAGCGAAAACGGTCGTGGTCGAAACGCGGTGAGCCGGCGCAAACGGTGGCCAAGCCAGGATTGACGATCAGGAAGGCTTTGCTGTGTGTTTGGTGGGGAAGCATCCACTATGAGCTGCTCCCCTATGGCCAAACTCTTAATTCGGACCTGTACTGTCAACAATTGGACTGTCTGAAGGAATCAATCGCCCAGAAGCGGCCAGCTTTGGCCAATAGGAGAGAAATTATGTTCCATCAGGACAACGCCAGGCCACACACATCGATAGTGACTCGTCAGAAGCTCCGGGAGCTTGTTTGGGAGGTTCTTATGCATCCACCTTATAGTCCGGACCTGGCACCAAGTGATTACCACCTGTTTCTGTCTATGGCGAATGATTTTGCTGGTGAAAAATTCGCCTCAAGAGAAACTTGTGAAAATCGACTGTCCCAGTTTTTTGCCAACAAGGGTTTCTATGAGAGAAACATAATGGAATTACCTTCAAATTGGCAACAAGTTATCGAACAAAACGGTACATATTTGACTTAAATAGGATCATTCTAACTATGCTAAATAAAGCCTTCAATTTCATGCAAAAATAATGAATTTCTTTTTACTACACTTTATATATATATATATATGTGTGTGTGTGTGTATGTGTGTGTGTGTGTGTGTGTGTGTGTGTGTGTGTACGCGCGCGGAACGTGGAAATGAAAACAACGCGGGGTTTCGCGGAATAAACAAGAACTTTATCTCAAACTATATACAAGCGATTGTTTTAAGAAATGGAGAGGAGTCAAGAGACACGTCCGCTGGCAAGCGCAATCTCTCTCCGTTGACACTTCGTTGCTGTAGTAAACAGCTGACCGGAGCCGATCAACTCTCACGAACGGCAGCTGACTCGCGGTCGAGAAGTATATCAGGCGACGCGCGTAACACTACCCCCCTTCTCTTTAAGATTGTCGTCCCGACAATCCAGGAAGTAGATTTATACATTCTTCAGAAGATCCGAGTTGCAGGACGATTTCTTGCTCTCCCCGAGCTGCTGCTGCGAGTTATCTGGGCCACGTCCACTCGCGTTGACCTCCTCCTTTCCGTTGCTAGTCTTTCTCTTCCGTCTTGAATCTTTTGCGCTTCTTTCTTCTTGCGCCGGGTCTTGTGTTCTTCTAACTTCTTTCTTCGGGATCAGGGGGGAAGAAGAACTACCGTGGAACCCAACGCTCCAAGGAAGCTTTCCCCTGTCTCGGCATTCATCCTTCGTCCCAAGGGAAAACCACGGTTCAAAAACCTTGGGAGAAGACAGTCCTTCTAAATTTCTCTGAATCCTGAGTCCAAATTTCGCTTTCTCCTTTTCATCTCTTCTACCATTTTAATTCGAAAACTATAACAGAACAAAATCAACATACAGAAAAACTGAACGGAACAAATTTTCTTTTTATTCTTTTTACAAACAATTAATTAACAGACTCGAACTCGACTGATCAGTATACAGATTCAGATTCATGTCGGTTTTTTTTTAAGCTAAAAATCCTACAATTATAACCTCTCCTGAAAGAAAGCTATGATTTGCGTGAACAATTTTATTCTTGGAACGAGGAGATTTCTGAATGCAAAACAATATATCATTAAGTCTCTTATCTATTTTCCATGGTCCCTCCCATGGACTCTGTAACTTTGGAGATTTTCCTACAACTCGACGAGGATTATAGAACCAGACTTTCTGTCCTGGCTCGAAGAGGACTCGTCTAGTCCGACGGTCGTACCAGGATTTCGCGTTCTTAGAACTGATCTGAAGCCGTTACTGAGCGGAACGATGAACTATATCCAGCCTCTCCCTAAGTTTGGAAATAAAGTTATTTCTTTCTCCCTCTTCTTGCGTCTCCGAAGAGAGGCATCCTCTGAAAAGATCTAGAGGCAAACGAAGATCTTGACCAAGGTATATTTCCGCTGGAGTCAGTCCTGTGGACTCTTGCTTCGAAGAACGAATAGCCATCAAATACAAGGGAATCCATCGATCCCAATCCTTTTGATTTTCACAAATAAATTTTGCCAAATAATCTAAAATAGTACGATGTTGACGCTCGAGCTGCCCATCTGATTGTGGGTGAAGAGGGGTCGTCCGCATCTTCCTAATTCCCATCAATGTCGTCATCTCCCGGAACAGTTGGGACTCAAAATTCTTTCCTTGGTCCGTATGCAACTCCAAGGGAACCCCATGACGAGAAAATACCTGATCCACCGAAACTCTCGCCACCGTACTCGCTCTTTTGTTTTTCAAAAGAATAGCCTCAGGCCATCTCGTGAAACAGTCCACTAAGATATATCAGTTCCCTGATATGGGAATTGGCAAGGCGTCTAGAATGTCCACTTGTATTTTCTCAAAGGGGGTGCCAACATTATAAATCTGCAGAGGAAATTTTCCTTTTCCGACGGGACCCTTTTTAGCAATGCAAATCTTGCACGTAGCACACTATTTCTCGACGTCCTTTTTGCTAGTGGCCCAATAAAAACGCTTCCTGATTTTCTGGAGGATCTTGTTTACCCCGAAATGTCCTCCTGCAGGCGTATCGTGAGCCTCCCTCAGAATTTCCTGTATTTTCTGTTGAGGAACTACGACCTGCAAAATGTTTTTGCATAAATTAGGTAAAACCCACTTTTTATAAAGGACACCGTTGTCCAATGTCAACATCTCCCAATGAGTACAGCAAATCTTCAAAGAAGTCTCTCCAAAAGCAATTTCCTGCCACTCTGGACATCTCCCGGCCTCCTTGGCTTGAATTATCTGTGAAATAATCGGATCCTGAAGTTGTGCTGAACGCCACTCTTGAAGATTTTCTTCCACAAGGATAATCCGTCCGAGGGCCTTTTCTCTGGAAGATTTTTCATTTTCCTCTACTTTCGCGCAATAGCGACAAAATTCTTGCAAACAGGGACGCCTAGATAACCCGTCTGCATTACCGTAGGCTTTTCCGCTTCGATGATGTGTATTGAAATCATACTGTTGCAGGCGCTCCAATCACTTTGCCAATTGTCCCTCAAGATTTCGAAAAGACATTAACCAACGGAGAGATACATGGTCTGTCCTCACGAAGAGTGAGATAATGATGGAAAAATTTGTCCATAGAGATAATGATGGAAAAATTTTACAGAATCTACAACAGCCAGCAATTCTCGCCGAGTAATAGTTCCGTTCGGTCTTGATGAATACTCGACTGTAATAGGCAATCACTTTCTCCTCTTTTCCCTGTTTCTGAGAAAGTACCGCCCCAATGCCATGATTCGAGGCATCGGTATCTAAAACAAACTGTCTCTCTCCCGAAGGAAAAGATAAAATTGGAGGAGAGATCATAATGCGCTTTAATTCTTTGAATGCCTTCTGGCAATCAGAAGACCAAACAAATTTACAATTCTCCTCCGTTAATTGGTACAAGGGCTTAGCCAAATTGGCAAAACCCTTGACAAACCTCCTGTAATAAGAACAAAAACCAACGAAACTCCGTACCTGTTTTCGTGTTCTTGGAAGCGGCCAATCCTTAACGGAAGAAATCTTTTCAGGGTCCGTTGCTACCCCCTCTGCGGATATAACATGACCGAGGTATTTGAATTCTCTTTTCAAAAAAACACATTTACTAGGATTGACTTTTAAGTTTGCATCTTGTAAACGTTGAAAAACTTCTAGATTTGAGGCTTTCACGGCCATTAATACAATGTCTAGATATAGCTTCCGGAATGGAGCCGTGTCTTGAATCAGCGATATGCCGACGTTTCGCAAACGTTG
>NW_022639490.1:2388604-2389654 GCF_010583005.1 Odontomachus brunneus | reverse complement strand
AAAACTTCGTTTAAATTAACCACCATCTCTTTGAAATTTTTTCCGAAAACAATCACATCGTCCAAATACACGAAACATGTTCTTGAAATTAACCCTTTTAAAACTCTATCCAAAAGACGTTCAAAAGTTGCAGGGACGTTGCAAAGACCGAAAGGTATAACAGTAAATTGCCAAAGACCGTCACCGGTAGAAAAAGTAGTTTTCTCTCCATCCTTTTGATCTAAACTCACTTGCCAATCCGCTTTTTAAATCAAGAGTACAAAACTATGAATTCCCTGTCAAACAGTCCAAAATACTGTCTATCCTTGGAAGAGGATAGGAATATTTTATTGTGACAACATTGAACTTTCGAAAGTCAACGCAAAATCTTATAGTTCCGTCTTTTTTTTTTACCAAAACTGCTGGAGAAGTCCAAGGACTGTTAGACTCCTCTATTACCCCTTGAGGTTTCATCTCCTCCAAAATTTTATTCACATCGAATCGCAAATGCAGAGGAATTCGGCGAGATATCTGCTTAATAGAACGAGAATCACACAATTTTATGTTATGACACAAAATATTACAATTTCCGGCAACAATGTTTTCAGAGAATATATCTACAAATTTCAGTAAAAAATAAGAGGAAATTGTTTTTCAGGAGTATTCAAATTCCGAGAACTTTTCTCGAAAATTCGGAAAAGTGAAACAGGGAGCTTAGCAGGGCAATTCTCTATCCGAGAACAAATCATCATGCTCTCCTCTATTACTTTACCTCTTGTCAAACCGAAAGCGTTTTCAAGAAAACCGTCGAAAATTCCGGTTTTGAAAAGAAAATTCTCTCCAAAAATGCATTCGTCGCTAATTTCCGCAACATAGGACGGCAAATCAATATTTATCTTTCTTATAGAAACTGTGGCGAAAATTTGAGAAATTACAGACACCTTTTCTCCCATAGGATATCTCAAATTACAAGAAATTATCGGTTCCTGTTTCAAAGAAGCCGCCATTCTGGCGCTTAACACCGACCGTCCGAGCCCGTATCTATCTTAAAAGTACACGGTCTATTATTTA
>NW_022639490.1:2388363-2388594 GCF_010583005.1 Odontomachus brunneus | reverse complement strand
CCCTCTGCGGATATAACATGACCGAGGTATTTGAATTCTCTTTTCAAAAAAACACATTTACTAGGATTGACTTTTAAGTTTGCATCTTGTAAACGTTGAAAAACTTCTAGATTTGAGGCTTTCACGGCCATTAATACAATGTCTAGATATAGCTTCCGGAATGGAGCCGTGTCTTGAATCAGCGATATGCCGACGTTTCGCAAACGTTGCAGTTTGCATCATCAGGGCTGA
>NW_022639490.1:2376641-2388353 GCF_010583005.1 Odontomachus brunneus | reverse complement strand
GCTTTTTAAATCAAGAGTACAAAACTATGAATTCCCTGTCAAACAGTCCAAAATACTGTCTATCCTTGGAAGAGGATAGGAATATTTTATTGTGACAACATTGAACTTTCGAAAGTCAACGCAAAATCTTATAGTTCCGTCTTTTTTTTTTACCAAAACTGCTGGAGAAGTCCAAGGACTGTTAGACTCCTCTATTACCCCTTGAGGTTTCATCTCCTCCAAAATTTTATTCACATCGAATCGCAAATGCAGAGGAATTCGGCGAGATATCTGCTTAATAGAACGAGAATCACACAATTTTATGTTATGACACAAAATATTACAATTTCCGGCAACAATGTTTTCAGAGAATATATCTACAAATTTCAGTAAAAAATAAGAGGAAATTGTTTTTCAGGAGTATTCAAATTCCGAGAACTTTTCTCGAAAATTCGGAAAAGTGAAACAGGGAGCTTAGCAGGGCAATTCTCTATCCGAGAACAAATCATCATGCTCTCCTCTATTACTTTACCTCTTGTCAAACCGAAAGCGTTTTCAAGAAAACCGTCGAAAATTCCGGTTTTGAAAAGAAAATTCTCTCCAAAAATGCATTCGTCGCTAATTTCCGCAACATAGGACGGCAAATCAATATTTATCTTTCTTATAGAAACTGTGGCGAAAATTTGAGAAATTACAGACACCTTTTCTCCCATAGGATATCTCAAATTACAAGAAATTATCGGTTCCTGTTTCAAAGAAGCCGCCATTCTGGCGCTTAACACCGACCGTCCGAGCCCGTATCTATCTTAAAAGTACACGGTCTATTATTTAAATTCCCTTTCACACAAAAACGTCCGCGTGCGACTGTACTCATCCCTCCGAGACGACGCACGAGAGCAGCGGGGCCGCACGCGCAAACCGGGGTCCGAGCTCCTTCTGCCGAGCTAGCCCCGATCAACCCGACAAAACTTAGTTTTCCGACCTTTTCAGCGTCGGACACTCAAAACGGAAATGGCCGGTAGCACCACACTACCAACATTCTTTAACCTTCCACACTTTCCCCTTTCTATTCTCAGCAAAATTTTTTTTCTCCGCTCCCTGTGCCCGTTTCAAAATTTCACCACGACTGCAGTCAGTATGAGAATTCGACGCTACTTCTTCTTTTTCCGGAAAACTACTCTGATTTATTAACTTTAACGTTTTTGCGCGCTCAATTGCCAGGCGAAGCAAATTTATCCCCTCCACTTGAAGAGAGCGTTTTATAAATCTGTCAGACAAAGCAACGATAAATTGAGAACAGGCGATTTTTTCACGCACCTCAAGCGGGCACTCGGGGTACGCTTTTCGTGCTAAGCGCTCCAAATCCGCACCGACTGACGCAAAATCCTCTCCCGGACACTGTTTTCGGTTGATAAATTGCAAATAAAAATTCTGTGTGAGTTCGCCCTCGCCGAAACGCAATTACAATTTCGACCTAAGATCCGCGAATGTGAGAGTACCGTTTTCATCGTCGCACGAATCGAGTACAGAACGCACCTTTCCTCGGAGACAGGAAACCAGTACAACTGCATTCTCCGTTCCCGACCATCGATTTGCATTCGCAATTAATAAAAATTGAGACAAAAATTCGCGCAACGAAGCCGTCCCGTCAAAAATATCCGGCTTAAGTTTTAACACCAAAACCGCTTGCCCGTCCCCGTTCGCCGCCGTCCCCGCACACGACTCACGTGATTCGCGTATCGTGCCTCTTACGCTCTCGCACGAAGTGACATTTTCGGAGGGATTTAGCTGTGAAAGTCGCTGCTCTAGACCGTTCAGGATAACGTCACGCTCCTGAAGACGAGCCTCCATTTCGCTGCGGAAACCCTGCTGCTCTTGACTCTCCTGCCGCCGCTCCTCGCGCAGTTGCTGCAGCTGCAACAGCACAGCCTCAAAGGCGTTCTCCGCTGGAGTCGATGTCATGGCTTGAGAGCGGGTCCTCACAGGGGAGTATGCCATCGACATTTTCAAGGAAGTTCTCTGTAGCACCGCACTAAACCACTCACTCGCGTCCCGCCGCGTCTGTATCTTAGAATTCGCCCGATCGTCGGCTCAATCGCGTATCCCGAACCGTCGGATTGCGAACAATCAGATCCCGGACGAGCCCCCAAAATGTTACGCGCGCGGAACGCGGAAATGAAAACAACGCGGGGTTTCGCGGAACAAACAAGAACTCTATTTCAAATTATATACAAGCGATCGTTTTAAGAAATCGAGAGAAGTCAAGAGACACGTCCGCCGTCAAGCGCAATCTCTCTCCAACTCTCCGTTGACATTTCGTTGCCGTGACAAACAGTTGATCCGTTGACACTTCGTTGCCGTGACAAATAGTTGATCCGTTGACACTTCGTTGCTGTAGTAAACAGCTGACCGGAGCCGATCGACTCTCGCGAACGGCAGCTGACTCGCGGTCGAGAAGTACGTATATCAGGCGGCACGCGTAACATATGTTTTAAACGGATAGATATTTTAAACGTGCGGATAAATATATTATATATGTATAACACCATCTATATTATAAAAAATATATAGTGTTCATATATTACTAATATTTATAATATTTTTATATTTATATTTATATTTAAGTATATAAATATAATTATAAATATATAGTAATTTATAAGTATATTTATAAACATGTTTTGTAATATACAAGTATATATTTATATATTTATATATGACAGAGATATATTTATTGTTATAAAGTTAATATAATTTTTTTGTTTTCAGAACTTTGTATGTGTTTATGTGTAATTACGATTCGTTAACCTTTTGGAAGGACTGTAATACTTTATGCAGAACATTTTCTTTACTAGGTGTTATCGAATCCCACTTTGTACTAAAATTGTAAATTCCTTTTTGAATTAACAACCAAATATGTTCGCTCATCAGAGGGTAACAAATTTGAAACACATGAAATGTTTTAAAACAAACGTCGATAGCTTCTAAAATATTTTCGACTTTGTATATCATTCACTTGAACGTAGGCCTCTTCAACTTCTTGTGATGGTCCTAGAATAACTATGTAAGATTGCAATGTGATTTTTAGCATTTTAGCCGTTTTTCATGCTTTTTTTCTAATAACAGTCAGGTCTCCAGGAATCTAAAAATATAAAGCACATATTGTAAAAGAGTTAAGATGAAATAAAGATCAATTTTATATTTTTTAATAGGACCTTAATTTATTAAACATCAACATCATGAGGATTACAAACGTTGATATTTAAAAAATTTGGGTCCTATTAAAAAAAACATATAATTGACTTTTATTTCACTTTGATATTCTACCCGAAGGTCAAATCATTATTACTATTATACATCCCACCATACAAAACCGTTTTGAAACCGTACAAAATTGATATGAAACATTTTTCACTGTACTTTATTTTTTTATACATTTAGTTGTCTTAATTGAAATGTCGCACTCTTTACATACAAGTTTATTTAAATTTACAGCTCCATATTTTGGAAACTATGTTACCAGTTTTAAAGATTTAGTTCTAAGATTGTATGGAAGTGAAAAGTCTCCAAACTTCAATGGAAGTTAGTCTCCAAATTCTGGTTACATGAGTGCGGTGGAGCCTCTACGGAAAAAAACTACAAAAACACGAAAAAATTACTGATATACTATTAAAGAACTCGAGTTTTTCATTAATACATCAGTTTTTTCATACATCAGTATTTTTTTTCATACGTTATCGTAAAAAAATGTTTAATGTAACCGCAGCTCTATCGATGCAACCATAAAGTTTGGAAACTAAGTTTCATTCATGTTTGGAGACCCTTCAAATCCATTTTTAAAATCGGTCACAGTTTCCGACATATCGAGTTGTAAAAAGTTATGTGGGTCACTCTATATATACAAAGAAATATGTATGGTTAATATCTTAATACTAACACTTGCTTCTTTTATCAGGCTTGATTTTGCATTAGCTATTGAAGGCTTATAACATTTGCCTTCAAGTCTTTTAATTTTTTTGGAGGGAACTAGGTGGGAAAGTAACATAAAACCTGCAGCCACTTTTGCATCTGAAATAAGACACTCATTTTTTAGTACTGCAATAGTTGCTAATAATGATGACTTAAAATATTTATAACATATAAAAATATGAAAGTGTAGTACTATATAATAATTAAAATAAATTTTATGTTGGAGACTGAAGCGGGTTTTCTTAGTCGGCGCGGCAAAAATAGACTCAAATGATATTTTCGTGCAAAAGCTGAAAGATTCACGGGTTTATTATTTGAGATTGTTTAATGTTTGAAAAATATTTACAATTTTTCGTAAATAAATACATATGTAAATATAATGTATAAATATATATGTAGAGTGTAGCGAATTCTCTCCAATTCGCTGAGGGAATTACGCTTGCTGGATCGACCTCGCACGAGGTCCGGCGACGTGAGGAAAGGGAGGCGAAGTCGGTGATTAACTGACTCGTTTGAGTTTAGTGATTCACTTTATTTTACACTCTCGATGATTTTACACAGAGGCTGTCTCGATTAGATCGCGAGTTGGAACGGAAATCTTCGGAGAGTCGTGAATTTGGTCATACAACCGCGACGGAAATCTTGGAGAGCATCCGACGAATGCCCGGCCGACGGAGATCTTGACGCGGCCGACGGATATCTTGTAACGCAGTGACCACCGACTCTTTCACGAAACGATCGTCGAGATGCCGCGGAACTTTAACGCAGGACAACACTAAAAAACATTATAAATTTCGCGGATACCGCTGCTCCGCACAATCGAGGAATTCTACGCTGAATCTTAGTCGCGAGCGCGAAACTAATCAAAATGTACAAGACGGATAAAGTATCGTCCTAGGTAACGCGAAAACACAGCGATTGATGACGATGAACGGCCAAAGTATACAGTCGGTTGAGACAGCCGACGGTTAAGAGAACGGAGCAATCCGGAGCTTCGCAAGAAAGCGGTTGCCGACGGTGACCGGCGACTCAGAGATATGAAAATTGAAATTCAGCTAATCGGGGCGCTCAAATGCGAATACGACAGCAGACCGGTAGAGAGAAAAGATTTCTGTCTGTCGTCTACGATGGCCTTACGAAAAGCAAGCGACTTGCGAACAAGAAATCGGACGTAGCTAACTCCGTGATACGTGACCTGAATATGAAAAGCGATAAATTGCTTCGAATCTCTGCCGACGTCTCGATGGTAGCTCAGCTGCTGCAAGACTGTACGGCTTTCTGTAAAACGCGGCTAGTTGCCGTGTGGACCAAGCCCTTTTCTCCTCGTCTCTGGCACCCACTGATTGGTCCCGAGCAAAAGGTGATCGCTGGTCGCGTGCCGAAATCTCCTTAAAAGAAGATGTTTCGCGAGATGTAAGACTCCACGGCGCGTGCCGGCTGTCGATTCGCGGAAACACTGTTTATCCGCAGTTGCTATGACAACATAAAGCAATCAGTGTTTATTCCCGCTTACCTGGCACGCGCCGCGGAACACCTAGGCACGTGATAGTGTCGTTCTCTCATCGCGACGACTCTCCGCTGGTTTTTCGCTCGCGTCGCGAACATAGAGTTAAATATATAAAAGATATTGTAGTGATAGCAATAGAAAAGGTTCCAAATGAACGATGTGCACGATTGAGAAATACGCCTATTTTCTACAGCGCCGAATAAGAAAATCTTCTTAATTATTATTTTATAGTCACTTATTATCTATCTTTATCTTTAAGATTCCTGAATATTTGTCGCGACTGTCCTTTAATGATGTGAGAAGCGAAAAATCATCCAAAATTCAAACAACTCAAGGTTAATAAAAATATATATCGATAAAACGACGATTTGTGATCGATTTAGATATTTTGTAAAATAGTCCAAACATTTTCCTTTTGATCTTTCTTATGACAATCAATAAACAGTTGTAAATTTGGTGATACAAAATTCTTACGTTTCAATCTATATTTTCCCATAATTTCTGTTTCATTAAATTATGTATATTTAAATATCTGTTTCATTAATTTTATGCATAATTTTTCATTATCACAGCAAAAGGAAATTGCCCGCAGCATTTTACAAATTTGCTGAATTAATCACAAATGTCATTTTATAGCTATATATTTTTATTTAGCCGTGATTTATAGAAATTTTACGTACGATGTATCGCTTGTAAAATCATCAAATAAGGACAATCGCTACGATTATTTAAGCCTTAAAACGTTTTTGTACAATGATTTAATAATTAAAAGAAATATTAATAATAAAAAGATAATTACTATTTGAAATGTCTTCATTTCTCTATTTTTCGAACAATAAGTTTACTTCGTCGTTTTTAGCATTATATGTGAAATATTTTATAATTACATCCATAAATTGTTGCCATATAGTGAAATTAAATTGAACTTTGCTGAGATTCATGTTGTCAAAATCTTTTACAATTAACTGATATCCTTCTGGATGTTTCAATATAGGCGACTTATTAAGAAACTTATCTAAAGTTTTTTCCTTATAATTGTCAACGTCTTTACGCCTAACATCAAATATAACTGACCAGTGTTGAACAACTAATTGAAATGAAGTAAAATTATCTAACCATTTTATACTTTCTTGCACTTGATTGTACATTTCCTCTGGAACTTTATACATAAGTTAAATAATTTTAATATGATAAAAAAGTAATTTCTTTGTATTTATATAAGTGAAACTTACTCTCTTCTTTTTCAATGTTATCTTTATTTATTCTACTTTAAAATTTTCAAGTGCAATTTTCTCTTAAAGTGCATCTGTTTCGCCACATATTAATTAACTTGCCATAGTAAATTACAGACTTTCTTGTAGCTAAATTTTTTTTCGAAATAGGTGCTGTGTAGTATGTCGTGGATACTTCAGTAGGAAAAATGGAAACGATCATTCGATGGAAATATGATCAGCTAAATTGTTCGTTAAACTAGAAAAATATAAAGCATGTTATAAATAGCAGTAAATATTAATATATAATAAAAAAAAAATGCTATAGGACCCTGACAAATTAAAAAACGAAATATCACGAGGGTAATAAGAGCCAAACATGATAATAATTAGTGCGATAATTATGACATATATGAATTATATTTCCATATGGTTAGATAATTATTTAAAACCGACATAAAATTTGTTAAATTACATGATTATCTAACCATATTGAAATAAAAAAATATATATACACACACACACACATATGTAACGATCCGTCCGCGAAAGGAAAAACAGCGAACCGCGAGCGTTAATCTAATGTTCGAAATAAGACAGATCGTTACGAAAACAGAATACGCGACAAACATAGGTAAATACCGCCGACCGACCGCGAAAATCATAACATTGTATCAGACCAAAATTGGTATAAAAGACAGCGCGAAAACCTCAGAAGCAAAGAGTCTTCCGAGGCACTCCGCTGAGCAGAGCTAAGACTCCGACAGCAGCAGCACCTCGCGAACACCGCTGTCTAGAGCCGTATCCTAGACCTTCCTCGACACCGCTCCATCGACTTATTGGATTCGTAAAGTCGACATTCCTCGATACCGATCCGTCGACTTGTTGGATTCATAAAGTCGACATTCCTCGATACCAATCCGTCGACTTGTTGGATTCGTAAAGTCTACATCCTCGACACTGATCCGTCGACTTATTGGATTCGTCAAGTCGATATTCCTCGATACCGATCCGTCGACTTATTGAAGTTGTAAAGTTGACATCCGCGTCGACTCATTGAAGTCAGACAACTACAGCGTTGTCACCGCTCCGTCTCATACGGAGAACCGATAGCCCCGAAACTGCGCCGTCGTCCCGGAGAATCTCCGCGGCGCAACCGCTGCATCGCTCGTCCGATCGCCGAACTCCGACGCATGACCACTCGCCGTCACATAACGCATTCGGAGCCGTACTTACTCGTTGAGTAACGCATCTCGCCGCGCAACCGAAATTAAAGACCCAAGCATAAACATCTCGCCGCAAGCGCGAGACAATCGGCGCGTTATCACACCGACCGCGTCCCGCGGAGGTCAGCAGCCCTAGCGTTACCGAATTGTCAGCTGTCGACATAAACAGACTCGCACAGCGAGCACCGAAACTCGAACATTAAACCAACGGCGTCGAGACAAATTGTACATACTCATTGTAAATAGCCATTTAACGTAGAATGGATATCATCTTAATATTTACTCAACAGTTTTCACATATATTTGCCTCTGCCCGAATCCGGACCACACCGACTCGCAGCCTATCCCGCACCGAACGCAAAATAGCGTTACATATATATATATATATATATATATATATATATATATATATATAAAATATATATATAAAATCTCAAGGATTGTATAGAATCACGAAATTCAATCAATAAGATCCAGACTTGGTGCAACAGAAAAGAAAACGATGTTATTTTGATATTATGGCCGACAAAAGCGTTAAATGTCCATACTTATACCGTTACTCGCAGAAGCAAATATTAAGGTGCAGCGGTCGTATGTCTAACAAAATATAAGAGTGTATCAAAATTTAAAAACTAAAAAGAAATAAATGAATAAAACGATTATAAATTACCTAGAACGGATTATAGGCCCAACAACAAGGAAGAAACGATATTGTCGATGATAATATTACCAAGTCTCGGAATACGAACAACAAATGATTTATATATATTAGGTGGTAAACTTAGTTCCTGCGGTTTTTTTGTTTAAAAAACTCATTTATTTCGACATCAAAAGTAAAAATACATTAATCGAAGTATTTTCCCTCGCTAGCTATACATTTTTCCCATCTTTCGGGCAACGCGTAGATTCCGCGACGATAGAACGATTGGTCTTTTGATGCAATCCATTCGTCGATCCATTTTCGCACATCCTCGTAATTTCTGAAGTGTGTATCCACCAAGCCGTGCTGCATCGACCGGAACAAGTAATAGTCCGAAGGAGCTAAGTCTGGTGAATACGCTGGGTGCGGGAGAACTTCCCACTCGAGCTGCATCAGTGTTTCTTTGACGGCTTTGGCAACGTGTGGTCGAGCGTTGTCGTGCAAAAGCATGACTTTACGTCGATTGCTGGCTACTGCTGGCCTTTTTTCCAACAATGCTTCATTCAGACAGTTTAATTGTGATTGATATCGATCCTCCGTGATACTTTTGTTCGGTCTGAGTAGCTCATAATAAACGACGCCGTGCATATCCCACCAAATGCAAAGCATTGCTTTGTGGCCATGAATATTTCTCTTTGGTGTGGATGTCGATGGTTGGCCAGGGTCTACCCATGATTTTCTTCGTTTAGGATTATCGAAGTATATCCATTTTTCATCGCCAGTCACTATGCGCCACAAAAAACTCTTCTTTTTCTGCCTGGCGAGCAGAGAAATAGAGATGTTTAAGCGATTCGCAATGGCATTTGCGGTTAATTCGTGTGGTACCCATTTTCCCTCCTTTTGAATTTTTCCCATTGCATGTAGACGTTTGGAAACAGCCATCGGAGTAACATTTAATGCTGCAGACAATTCTTGGAGCGTTTGAGTAGAGTTTTCGTCCAATAATGCCTGCAAATCGGTGTCTTCAAACTTTTTCGGTTGGCCTGAGCGTTCTTTATCATTGACATCAAAATCACCACTCTTAAATCGCTGAAACCATACTTGGCATGTTCTTTCCGATGGAGCATAATTGCCATAAGCTTCGAAAAGCAATTTATGAGCTGCAGCTGCAGTTTTTTTCAAGTCAAAGTAATGAAGCAGCACATGTCGAAAAAACAACTTATCACGTTCCATATTTAATCAAAAGAAAAAATAGCACTGCTCGCTTAAATGAATCTCTTCGCACTGAATTTTATTGACAAATGTCTAACCTCTAAAATGCAGCCAGTTTCAGATGTCAAAATAAATTACACCTACAACTAACGTCATCTAACTGTGAGCCGCAGGAATTAAGTTTACCACCTAATACAAGCGTCGAAATACGTAATGGCGAACGTGGAAGAGAGGGAGACAAAAGGAGATTCGTCACAATAGACCGCAGTAGCTGTTGCCTAAATGTTCACTGTCCTTTGGTTTATTTAATCCTTGCTTTTGTAATCTAATGAAAATCATTTCTGTTATCAGACGTTTTAAGTAAAAACGTTCCTTATCTAAAATTTTAATCTATTCCCAATCAAACACATTGTCTTTATTTAAACGGTGTTCCTGGACGGTGTTCCTGGACATCAAATCCACAGTAGATGTTCTAGGAATTCTCATATGTTCAGAAATACGCGTAGAGAGTTTTCTGCTAGTTTGTCCGACATAAAAACTCAGACAGCACAATATTTAAAACATAAGACGTCTTTAAGTTGTCTTTAAGACAAGTTTATAAAGTATTGTCTTAAAGATGTCTTAAAGTTGCCTTAAAGACGTCTTATGACTCGATTTTGGACATTTGTGCCGCCTGGGAAGCCTCACAGCTACCGCATTGTATCTTGTAAACAACATTGTTATGGAGTCCAGGAGGAAGCCTATCTTTACAAACTCGAATTATTCGCGATAATTTATTAAAACAAGAATAAGAAACAATAGTCGAATCTTCTTTGAAAATCTTTGTCAGTCTATCAGAGACCAAACCAAAAAACGGTATGATAAAGAATTTCCTTTTGGCAGAGGTTGTCAGAAGTTTTGTGATTTTCGACACCATTATTACAATTATTTATAAGGAAAGCTAATCTACGTTTTATTATTCTAAAAATAAGGTCAATTGGATAATTATTGTTTATAAGAGCCAGGATGACAAAATCTAAATTTTTCTTGTGAAAAGGAAAAAATGTGAAAATTTTTCTTGTGACTAAGAAAAAACATTCTATCCACGAGACCAATAATTGTCCCTATCTTGTGTTGAATAGGATGAAAGGACATAAAGTTAAGGTATCGACCAGAATATGTTGGTTTATGATACCAGTCAAATACAATTGTGTTGTTACGAATTAAAATAGTAGCGTTCAAAAAGTTAATATTGTTATTATGTCCAATTTCAACTGTAAATTGTAAGCGAGAATGAAAAGATATAAAAATACGTAAGATGTCATCAATGAATTCATGGGGAACTGTCAAAAGAATGTCTTCAACATATCTAAAATAAAGTAGTAACGCCACCGGAATCATATTAATAGCTTTCTTCTTTAAGTCTTGTAGAACCAAGTCAGCAAAAATTTCGCCGGAGGAATTTTATGATAAATAAGTTTGTGTAAAAAAACAGCAAAATTATAAAGGGGGCTGTTAATGGATGAAATAATTATTCTCAATGGGTATCCATCTTTATGGATTTTCGGTAATCCGTAAGCCCTAGGAAGGTTGCCATCTCCAGATTTAAAAAAATTAAAAAAATAGCATCATCGATGTAACTTTTATTTTTCCACTTAGTAGAGATGACATGAAGATCTTTAAACAGTTTTTTATTAGGATCGGAATTAACTGATTGATACGTATTGATGTTATCAAGCTAAATTAACATCTTTTCCATATAAGCATCCCTATCTATCGCAACAGTGACATTACTTTTATCTGCTCTAGTAAATGTTACGTCCTGTGCAGACATGAGTCATGCACTCTATCTTTGCCTCCTCGGTCGGGAAACAACAAACAATTCCGAATCGTAAGACCGTTTTTTTTGTCTTTCCCCAATAAAAATTCCGACTAAAATTCCGAAATAACCCTGGGAAATACAGCACTAAAACTCCTTAATCCGCAAAG
>NW_022639490.1:2375998-2376631 GCF_010583005.1 Odontomachus brunneus | reverse complement strand
GGACGTAACATAAATAAGAGATCAGGATTTAATCTAACGAAAGACTTAGCTTCATGCATGGTCCGTAATAATGATTAAAACGTCTGATAGCAGAAATGATTTTCATCAGATTACAAAAACAAGGATTAAATACGCAAAAGGATACTGAATATTTAGGTAACAGCTACTGAGGTCTACTGTGATGAATCTCCTTTTGTCTCTTTTTCTTCCACGTTCGCTGCTACGTATTTCGACGCTTGTGTATATAAATCATTTGTTGTTCATATCCCGAGACTTGGTAATATTATCGTCGACAATATCTTCCTTGTTGTTGGGCCTACAATCTGTCCTAGGTAATTTATAATCGTTTTATTCATTTATTTCTTTTTAGTTTTTAAATTTTGACACACTCTTATATTTTGTTAGACATACGACCGCTGTATCTTAATATTTGCTTCTGCGAGTAACGGTATAAGTATGGACATTTAATGCTTTTGTCGACCATAATATCAAAATAACATCGTTTCCTTTTCTGTTCCACCAAGTCTGGATTTTATTGAATTTCGTGGTTCTGTACAATTGGTTACAATCGTTGAGATTATATATATATATATATATATATATATATATATATATATATATATATATATATAT
>NW_022639490.1:2375250-2375480 GCF_010583005.1 Odontomachus brunneus | reverse complement strand
TTCCGCCTCATCTGCTGATTCCCTCACCACCTTAAAAATCCTCCAATAACCTTCTCTTTTGAAATGTATGATTTTCTCCACCCACAACCCCAGCCAAAAAGATTTCCTTAACACTGTCTACTTACTTACTACCGGATACAACAGTCCCCCATACCATTTTCTCTGACGAATCCAACAACCTAGGAACCCCCAAATTTCCACATCTTCCCTACCAAACCATTTCCAGTTGA
>NW_022639490.1:2367898-2374203 GCF_010583005.1 Odontomachus brunneus | reverse complement strand
TATATATATATATATATATATATATATATATATATATATATATATATATATATATATATTTATATATATATGTATATGTATATATATGTCACTGAAGAGGGTTCATGGATGAACCGAAACGTTTGATTATTTATATATTCTTTGTAAAATAAATTACATGATTTCCTAACATAAAGAAGGTTTTACCAATTTCGGTACATAGCACTACAACTACTGTGCTTGAACTCATATTAGTCTTTTTTCCTATCATTAAGTATATATACAGACTAACAATGAAATATATAAAATATTTTTATGAAACTACATATTTCTGTATAGATTAATTATCTACATTTATTATCGACCAATTTACCGACAGGAAGTTATTAAATTTTGTATTACGCGAAATTCCGTAAGATCAACGATCTGTAGGTATTGTCGGTGCTGTCAATCTTTACTTTTGCATCGTCGATTTTTACATTTTTTTGAGAACTTCATTAGAGAAAAGGTTTCTCCCTAAACTTACTTAGCTAAGATGTAAACCTCACTTTTAACAAGTCTTTTCGGGGTACGTCTAGATGGCGCTAAGCAGGTTGTTAGCTAACTGAATCTAGCGGATCAGATTCTTCTTTCAGTATCCTAAAATCCTCGCTACGAGCTATTACTATCCGTTGATAAAATCAAGATTATGATATAATTTAACGACAACAATGTAACTTACGAAGGAAATTTTAAAATTGTTCACCTTCGATTTCGATGGAATAAAAAACTTGGCAAACTTGTAAAGTAGTCAATATTAAGAGATAGGTCATTTTTATAGATTGATATATTATATTAGGTAGCGTTGACTCTAAAACCATGCGTGCATATAACTCCTTCGTTTTTTTCGTGACACAATTTGCTTTATTAAATTCCATGGTCCCGCATGCGTGTGCACACCTTTATATTATTTTCATCGCATTTTTGCAATGTTCTTTTTTCTATGTTAATATTCTTTTTATTATGTTAATTAAATTTTGAGCATTAATCCGGCACATTTATCACATGAATATCACGAAATCTGTTAACGTTTACGATTATTGAAATATGCGATTAACTCGCGGAACGTACAATACATCAATGTATGTGTGTGTATACGTATATAGGTATGTGTGTGTGTGTGTGTGTTTTATAATAATATAGTATATTCTGTGTCAAATGTCCGAACTGTTGTCATATTTTGTGCTCATTGACAAATCGTATGTATATTATCAAAGGGCGAGCAGTCAGAACTGATTGGCGGAACGGAAATACGGTTGTTTTGCATCAGTGCCCAACGGTCTTCTCCGAAGCTCTATGAAAATCTAGAATCAAAGGCATTCGATATTTTTATATATTCGCATTATATTTCTCTTTGTATATTTGACAACTTTGTAGTAAATCATTGTGATATTATACGGAATGACGTTAACTGTCATGAAAGTGGTCACATCGTTGTATAAAATTCCGCAACTTTTATATTGTAAATATTAATTTATATGTATCATCTCATTTTTCGTTTCGCTCAAGCGACGATGAAAGCGAAAATCTATAACGCGGCGGGATTTTGATATTTTCAGTGGGGCGAAAGATCGAAAGAATGCCAACGCGCTTTGCGGCGTTCCTTCTGACATTCAAATGTTGGCCGCTGACGAAAAAGGATACATAGAAACCGACACCGCCTATTCATCGCTCAAAGGGATCATTTATCAACATATTTGATATGCTTCCCATCCTTTTCATTCCAATATAGAGGAGAGCCGTACCGTGAGAGCACACTCCCTTTTCTGTGGCCGGCTTCCATAGAAATAATATGCTAATCGCGCGAAGGCGGAGTTTAAAAAGTGCGCCGATAAATTCTCGAGACTTTTGACGTAATTTCGTCCCTTCTCGCCACCGCAGCGTCTTCCGAAAGATTCTTTTTGCGCGCGTTTTCCGGCGTCTTGAGAGAACTTTACCTTTACCAACGTACGTCGTAATATATATCATCGGAGCGATATACCTCTTCTTAGATTCTTGTAGATTCTTTCGCATCGTGTCGCGTCGCGTTCAGCGAGCGATTTTTTCGCGATCAAAATATCCTGTCGGCAAAGTATGTATTTTTCGAGATAGGGACGAACAACATAAGTCGCAAAACCTGCATCTTGTCCGATTAAAAATATCTAACGTATTATTGCTGATACAGTTGATATGGTGATAAGAATTATAATATTATTAATTTAGTCGAGATTTATCTCTCAAAAAGAATCGAATCATATGTTCACGGGGAATTTGTTTGCATCACAGAGCAAACCTTTTATATTTCAGTTCTTGAATATTTTAGAGAAAATCTATTCAGCGTTTGTTTTTCAATTTACCGAAGGTAAAACATTCACGTGGAATAAATGAAGAAATTGTATTATATATCTGAGCGTGCTCGTGCGTATCGGAACAGTGTAAGTGATTGACGCGAAACGTTAAGATCATTTACAAATCCCCCTCATCGGCACTTATGCGCGCGATGACGCATACGCATATATTTATGCACCCCTCTGTCTCTTACATATCGTGCGATCTCATACATATATCGCTCATATTAGCTGCAAGAACCAAATACTTGAATACCCAAAATCGGCGCATTCTCATTTAAAACCGTCAATGTTTTAACTAGTTTAACGAGTTACAAGAAACTCGTTATTGTTTATTCGAGCTTACTTGAAATTATTTATAACAAAATTAAATTTAAGATTAAGAAGAAGAAACTAAAATAACAAAAAAAGAAACTCGTTGGCGATAATGTAACCGTGAACATCTCGGAAAAAGAAATACTGTTGAATCAATAGAATCAGTTCACAACGTACCATAGTCGTAATCTTCTTGTGTGTGTGTGTGTGTGTATGTATGTATATGTGTATGATTCGATTGTAATATTATAGTAACTAATACATCATATATTATTTTAATAATTCTCTCGAATTATTAAAATTAGTTTCAATAATATTGTTATTTGAATCAAAAAAATTTCTTCCAACTACAGCGCGCTGTTGATTAATTCTACTGATTCAATAGCAATTTCTTTGGCTACTGACTCAACAGCAATTTCTTTTACTTTTTTAAAAGCGATCTTGTCATGTCGAATTTTGTGTGTTATAAAAAAGTGCTGCTAAAACTGTGAGCAAAATCTTAAGTATTTTATTTATAAAAATATTTATAAACAGTATAGATAATATTGATAAAATAGATAATAATATAATAAAATATAATTATAATAAAATATAATATAATATATAAGTACAGATAATATTAATAAAATATATATATTTCATATATTTTTACAAATATTCTTTGTATACTCTTTGTAGGCTCTTTGAATGCTTTCGAGTGCAATTTTACACGAAAAAAAGAAAGACTACCGAATCATTCGATATCGAGTGACTTTTCATTCGTACAAAAATAGATCGTCATTCTAATCTAAGTGAATACTTTCTCTCAAAATTGAAAAAATGAATCTAAAGTGTGTTCCGTATCTAAGTATCTAAGAGATATATATTCTTATCGACTGAAACATTTACGTGTATCAATTAAGAATTTACTTTATCGTTTGAGTGAAACATCCACCTTTGTGATTTCCAGGGGGAATATTTTCACTCTTTTCGAATGAAATTTCACTCATTTTCAGTGAAATTTTATTCGGAAATACTTCAAGAATAAGATTTACTGAAATAGTAGCACTTTATCGATACCATACATCCTCATCAATCGTTGTAGACGTCAGCATTGAATTAATCTGCCGAACATTCTATTCCAAAGCGCTACGTCAGCGAGAGACACTTTCGAGCATATTGAGGCGGGTCCCGCGGCCGGTCACCATTTACTTTAAGCCCTCCTTTCCATATTTATCTCGGTCTACTTCATTACGGCCACTTCGAGCATTCTTTTTCTCCCATTTTCTTTTCTGCCGAGTATCTTTCGGTTAGGATTACGAGCACGAACGAATAACTGTGCGCCGGTTATTAGGATCACCACCAGCGCAGATTGCTTTTGCGCGAGTCCAGAATTTATGGGCGGCGATGATAAAGTTCCATGGAATCGTAATCGAATGTCTTTCACGACGATTCCGCTGAGAAAGTCCCCCGATGCGACGACGACTGTAAATTCAGCGCGTTGCGTCCGTCACGTGGATTCGCATTTCTGAACGCGAGATGGAAATTGCGAAATAGCGACACTTTAATTCGGATGGCGACAAAAACGCTCGCGACATCGTAATGCAATGGTCGAACATTTCCATCGCGAAATGATGACTTTAAAAACAGGATTATTATGAAAAATTATATATTTTTTTTAAGTTTTTTCTAAGTTTTCTTTATGTTCTCTTTCATTTACCTTTTAACTATCCGAAATAAAATGATGTAGAATACGTGGAAGAATCCCACGAGAATCTCCGCGACGGTAGTATCTAAGGCTTCTCTCTTCCCTCTGACGGGGCATACGTCCCGCGATTTAAGTCGTCAACTTTTATGGGGGTAGTTTTCGCGAAGTCGGTCCGCGACAAGCCAACATAAAAGGGGGTGGAAGTTTCCGGTAATATGGCGGCTTCCCGCGGAATATGGCGGCAACTGTATACAAGAGATAGCGACAATATTGAGGCGACGGATGGTCCAAAGAAAACCGAGAGAATCCCATTTCGTGTTCGCTGCAACGCCAGATCAATATCCTTCTTCGATACTTTCTTTATTCTATCCATATCTAGTGTCGTTTTATGCCTGATATATAACTACAGTTGAGAAGTAATTAAGCATTACTTACAACGCTATTACACACTATTAACAATTACTTTGTTCAGTAACAACTTGGTAATAACGTTACTTTTATTTTATTAGTAATTATAATGCAGTTACATCTTTTTAATGATAGTACCGAATATAATCGTTATTTTTATCGTTATTTTTTAATAATACGTAAAATACACACACACACACACACACACACATATATATATATATATATATATATATATATATATATATATATATATACTCGTATATATATATATATAAAACAGGTAAAAGAGAAACTCAATAAAAAGGGCTTCCACAGAAAAAAATTTGGTGAAAAAGAAATGAAAAGAATGGAAGTAACGATACATTACTTCTTGAGAAATAATAACGAATTACTTTTTTCAATACATAACGAGTAACAATAAAAGCCGGTTTACATAAAAAAGTAGTAGTAATAATGTTAAAAGCAAAATACTAATAACAAAAATGTTTTAAGTAAAACTGTGTTCTCCAGAGAACGACTTATTGAATGTTTCTAACAAAATATGCTTTTAACGATGTAGAAAACACAAATGTTACGGACGAAACTGGAAAAAATTATTTATCATAATTAAATTGCTAATAGCAAAAATGATATTCTCAAATGTTCTTAATAAAATTAAAAAACTTGAAAGAAGTAATAACATTGTTGTTAAAAAATGTGTCATATACAACTTTGACAATTTTTATAATATGATTAGTCAAATTAAAACGAAACATTTGTTATTAACAGTGTTGATGACATATCTAGCTTAATTTTCTGTTAGTAATATTTATTTTCAATATTTTCTTGCCTAGAACGCTCAGTAATGAGTTACAGAAATAATATTTTTGGCAACGTTAGTGACAAAGCTATCAAGATTCTACCAAAAAAAATAACTTTTGTCAATAACATTTGTTTTCTGTAAAATGCTGAAAACATATGTTATTAACATTTCTAATTAAAAAATTACAAACTTAATAGCAAAATGTGATTAACTTAGGTAATTATTCCGTATAAAGGATTCCGCTCCAATCATTTTGCTTTTGAGATGTTGTCAAGGGCATCATCCTGAGTAATCTTCAAATGATTTTAATCGACGGTTTGTTAAAAAGTTATCGAAAAAAAAATTTTATATACGGAACATAATTTTAATACACAATATATATTGAAATTAGACATCGTGTATATGAGGAATACAAATTCTCTTTACTTGTTATAGGAAAACCAATATTTACCTTTCAATACGACCGTGTCTACCGTATTTACCATTATTGTTTTTTTTTATCTGACAAAATCGTCGCTCTCTACTGCGAAGCGAGATATTAACCGACAAAGTTGATGGCACGTTAGGTTATGAAATCTATCTCATCAACGATATGCAGCGACATGTGCATGCCCCACGGCCTCGTGCTCTATAGCTATATGGTGGTCGCTTATAGTTTCCGAGATATCAATAAAAAAGGTACCTGTTCCTAGCTATGTGACTGGGGGGCTACGCCCTCCAGACCTCTCGCATCGCATCGGGGGGG
>NW_022639490.1:2359225-2367513 GCF_010583005.1 Odontomachus brunneus | reverse complement strand
GGGGGGGGGGGGGAGGGGGGAGAGCATGTTTGTTGTACTTAAGCCCAAAATTATAAACAAAAAAAATTTTGCAAATGCGGTGTAGTTTGTTTACACTGTACATATGAAATGTATACTTTAGAAATATATATTATAAAAAAATATGTATTTTCTAAAAAGAGAGAATTTCTCACAAAAGACTGGATCTTCTCCCCGCCGCGGGGGGGTCTGGGGCGGCGTAGCTCCCCAGTCATACGGTTAGGGACAGGCACTTTTTTAATTAATATCTCGCTTCTGAGATGTCCTGAAAAAAAGAATTCTTTTTAAACTGTCTATACATGTACATGTCGCTGCATATCGTCGGTGTGACGGATTTCATAATCTAACACGCCGTCAACTTTATCGGCTAATATCTCGCTTCGCAATAGAGAGCTGCGATTTTGTCAGATAGGAAAGTTGTTTCTCGTGCAAAAACGCGTCGATTGAGCCTACTTTCATCGATATCGCAGATGAGGGACCTAAACTGAATAACTACTTTCTTTTGTTGTTTTCTATTGACAAATTATATATAAAAATAATAAAGATTGGATTGCGTAGATATGATTTACCATATTTCCATATACACTGTGTGCAATAATTACGTTCCGTTTATAAAACTTTTTAACAAACAATGACCGCCAACTAAAACTATTTGAAGGTTACTCAGGATGATGTCCTTGACAACATATCTCAAAAGCAAAATGATTGGAGCGGGGTTCCTTATACGGAATATTTACCTTATTTTATAACTCGTTGAAAACAATTTTTCTATATTAATTTTAAATGAGATAATTTGTATTTTTCAGTAACTACTATATTTGCTAGAAACATATGTTATGCAATGTTACTGCTTATGTAAACTAGTCTTAAAGCGTAGTTTTCAAAAGTAACTCTCTCCTAAATCTGTATATAGTACTTTAATGTTAATATTATGCTATAGAATATCCTAGCATTATCACATGATCTTACTACAAAAGAAATCGATGGTCGATCTTTTTCAACTTTTCTATATATATATTTCTATATTAAATATCACTTTATACAATCAATATCATAATGAGAAAGGAATAAATGTTAGCAGCAAAATTTTACACATAGAATGTAGAAATATAGAAATAATATCAGAAGCCGGATCATATCAACATCTCTTCTTCGTCTGTCAGGGAAGCGGAGAGCCATACTTGATGATCGTGGATTAATACGGGGATTGCGCTCAAGAGCGCTTTCCTTCGCAATCCGCTGATTGCATCTGGCATTTGTGTCACGCCCTTGAGCGCCTGGCCGATATGCCCGGACAAATTGGAAATTGGTATTCAGCCCGTCGTCTGCTGGACAGCCAGACGGATTTGCGAAGGAGCACCTTAGTCCCAGGGACAGGGTAAGAGTGCTCGTACGTGCTGGACAGGTCCCAAAGTAAGCGAGGTTAAACTTGCTCAAATCGCTTCTCGACGATCGTCTAAAGCAGGAATACTAACGGAGGAAGGAGTAGGAGCGTATATTGCTTGAAAATTCTTTTCGTTGAAGTAAACTCGCGAAAGAGAGTGAGAGAATGTATGTCAATAAGAAAAAGAAAAAGGAAAATATTTTTATGTAACAACTTTCTCAAAGTGATATTGATAACTAGTATCGAGAATATTGAATTTGGTGACACATAATACTTTAAACAGAACTCAAACTAACTCTTTATAGAACAAAAATTGCATCGCAGGACAATCCACGCTTATTACATGCCATAATAAAAAGTACCATGTACTTTGCTTATTAGTAGCGACAGCGAAAAAATTTAGTTAGCATCAATTTTTCGAAATATTTATTATTAAAGCAAAAATAATTTTGTAACTGGAATAGAAAAATTTTGCTGAATAAATTTATCCTTCGAAACAAGTTACTTTGCCGTTAGAATAAAATAGTTTATTCTTAATAAACTGATTTGCTGTTATAACGAAACTACTACTGATATGATTTTGTAATGAAAAGAAGTATGTTATTGTAAACGATTCTTTACTATAACAAGGAAAGACAAACATTGAAACAATAATTCGTCACGTATATAATGCAGCGTATCTATTCGTTGCGATTGTGCATATGTGATATAGTATGCTGTGCTCAGAAGCACGTATAGTTCGCGAGTGAACATAAGTCGTTGCGTTCGTTCATCTCTATTACAAATAGAAAGAAATCCGCCAATTCTGTTTCATTCGTGTACTGACATTAAAATAAGCTTAATTCTGTATCGTTCGCGAATTTCAGTGTTTACAGCATTCATCGTTTATAATAACGACAAATGCAAGATATTGCGTACCTTTGAATGATTGTTATGTTGTGTCAATAAAAATTTGAGAAATCGAAGATGTCACGTATTTTCATATATTAGTTTCTTAACGATTTGATCATTTTTATTTTTATTATGGGCTAAGTTATATTAGGTTTTCATAATATAACAAAACTATTTTTCGTTCGTATAAATTGTATTATTAATTTAACAAAGATGTCTCGCTATAATAACAAATTTGCCTTGTTGATATAACAAAATTGCTTTGATGACTAAACAAAAACAAATTTTTTTATGACAAAATAATTCAGTCAAATTATATACAGCAAATAACACTAAATACTCTTAATCAATCTATTTATTTTATATATTTAACTAATAGATTTTGATACAAAGGCATAAAATATGCTGTCAGTAAATTTTCTCGGTTTGGTTCCTCTCAATTGTTGAATATTGCACAATTATTAATTATAAGGAAACATTGATATTTGGTGTATTGGCAGCGAATTAACGCGCGATATTTACGTATTGGTTGTATGATATATAAATTGAATACGTTTCCACACAAGCAGAGCAATGTGATCATTTCTAATAACATGGTCAAGAAAGAACTTCGCTCATTTTCATAATGGCTTCTGGGTCACCCGCGTTCAGTCATCAATCATATATAATATTGTAAATAATAATGGTAGTATTTAAAAAAAAATAGTTTTAGATTCTCAAACCCTCGCCGAAAGTAATTCTGACCTCTTAATGATATCATTTTATTCGTTTGATAGTTTATTATCAGAGCTGCCCAACACGTTTATTATTTATTTTTACACGATGTTTTGGCGCTTTCAATTAACTAATGATTATTCCTAAAGATTTCTTTTTGCATCCAAAGTACCTTTTCGTAGTGACGACGGTAACAAACAAATGTCGAAGAAAAAGATTTTATTAAAGAATATTATTGCAAATGTAAGAATGATATTCGTACTGTAAGCTTCTGTGTCTATATCATGTCAATAATTTGGTATTTAAGATATGCTAAATATCTTTCTAATGATATACGGATATCAATATTTAACATAAAGGACAATTAGAGTTCAAGCATAGGTTGATTAGTGCTATTAAAACTATTAACAAATAGTGACCCAATCTCACAAAGAGACGAAATTTATTACTTATCAAACGCGTTTCGGTCTAATTTCACAGACCCTCCTCAGTGATTACAATTAATGTTTAAGTGTCGCAAAAATAAAAAAGTCGCAGTAGTCGGTGTTACAATGGTCATTACAAAAAACTGTCGCTACAAGTTTTTTGCCTACGGGATCCGGAAGCATCAACGTTAATTATCATTTATACAAAAAAATTTTTTTCCGAAAGATACTAGCAATTTATTCTGAGACTGGTCACTCCATCGCACGTACTAAGGTGCTGTGGTGTAATCATCTAAAAAAACGTATTCAGATAGAATAACCAATCCAAATATGAGGAAAAATAATGATATATACCTCAATAAAAGCCAGTAGAGTTCCAGTGAGATGTTACGCCAATGAACGTGTACCTCCGAATGCCGCAAACAATACAGAATTATGTGTATATATTTACTTGGTACGAATTGCAAACGAAAGACAATTCAAGTCAAACCAAGCAACGTATTGTAACATTTTCCTAAATTCTCAGTATCAGTCTGAGAATTCAGTCCGTGCGTCTGCATTTTAATAAAAATCAGTTTTTAGTTTTATTAGTTCGATATACGGATACCTTCTGAGCAAAGCAACGATATATTTGTTATGTTAGATAGCTCTGATAATGAGCCATCGAATAAATGAAATAACATCATTAGAAGATAAGAACTACTTTCGGTGGGGGTTTGAGGATATAAAACTATTTTTTCTTAAATACCTTTGTTATCTACAAAATTATACATGACTGGACGCGAATGGCCCAAAATGGGCAAAGTTCTTTAAATAATTTTGACCAGGATCACTAATAGACCAGGAATCTAAATAAATTACAAGGTACACATTTTACAACTTATCTCTTCTTCGTTTCAATATGGTGGCAAAGATCTTTTATATTATCGTTCATCGATCTTTTCGTTATCGGCTTATCGACGATTTTAACCATACGAAATCGAATAAAGTTTCATAATGTTTTATTTTTTCAAACATGTACTTTACTTATGCATACAGAAAAAAATACTACTGTTAAGAAAAGCGATTACTGAATAAATTTTTTATTTTTTAGTTAATAGTTATCTTGAACAAAGAATAATCTGATGATGAAAATATACTGATTACAAATTTTAGAAAAACACATTTTTTATCATGTAATTAAAAAAAGAATTTATTTTTTTTGCAAAAATATTATAAAACTTTATCGAAAATAAAATTGATTCGACTTTATGTAATAAACAAATCGAATTTTTGTTTTAATTTCATATTTTTTATTGAAATGCTTATTAAAGCTTATTCAGAATGTTTTTTGTATAAATTTGATAATGATAGATTTACGGGTATATTAACTTACAAAATATTTAAAACAAGTAACATTTATTTGAATGTAATATGTTCCTTTGTATGTGAGACACTAAAAACGAAAAATATCGCTTTCACCCTGATTATACATTATCACTTATCATATTATCATATTTATTATATTGTCATTTGTTTTCTATTTAATAAATATTATAAATGCCGCATTGCACAGTGTTTTTACAAAAAATAAAAAATGGTAACGTACGTACTATTTAATACGACAATAATTGTGTATGTGTGACGTGTTATAAAGTAATAAATGACAGGTAAATGCATATGAATGAATAAACAAGCAGCGTCGTGAGGTGAAAACGATTTTCGCAAAGACGAGGTTTGCAACACAACAATCAACATTATGTATCTCACGAAAATTATGACAATACTTTACAGCGATTTTTGCCGACGACTGTACTCTGATTTACTTCCAACCGATTCGCCAGCAAATCGAATTACCCCCGCGGCGAGTACGCGGAGAAACCTCGAATTAAGAAACACTGAGACCTGCGGAAAATATCGACGCGATATAAATCAAGGCCTCCTAGAAACCTTCTTTTTCTCGTTCCTATTCCACATTCGTTATCTCGACGGCGATCGATAGTCGTCTCGTGAATGCGGACTTCGAAATCGTTCGTTTTTCGGGTAATTAAAGGGACGACTGTAACGCTTGTTGCTGATGATTTTGCAATCGCGAGATGCATCAATGCTCGTTTAGATGAGCATATTAATCGTTTTCCATCAATGGCGAAACGTAGCTCCGTGTTCTGTTCTCGTTTTAGAGGCAATCGATATGTGAATATACACAGAAATTTTATGTCCCGGAAAGAAGAAATATCTAGACAGTTAAAAACTTGGTTCGATTACCCATAAAGTGTCCTCGCTCGGCATTCTGTTTCTGGAGTACTTAAGTAGATTTTATTTCGCGTGGTTTACGACCACTGTGTCCCCCATCTCCTCATTCAATTTGGAACGCGGAAATTTTTTAACGTAATATGTGGAGAAAATACGAAAAAGAACTCTATGTTATAAACCGATTGGTTATTTGGAAAAATTTCTTACAGATTATAATAATCATATTTTTTATATATTTTTATTAAATATAATAACTACTTTTTATCAAGTTTCGGCAAGTTTGGTTATCGACTTTCACAAATCACAAAATTCAATTTTCTAGTTTCTATAGATGTTTACAATCAACTTGTAAAAAGAGATTAGAAATAACGAGTAGAGTATTTCAGTAATTTGAGAAATCTCATGTCGCTTAAAACGTGTCGTGAAACGATTCCCCGATCGCCAAAGTGACCCTTTACCTCTTAACGGGTTTAAAGAGCCGGAGTACTCTTACGGATATGCCAAGTTAGTAGGAAGTGCGGGATGGCGTCCTTTAGAGAGATTCTGTGCTTAATGGCGCTGAATCACAGATTGCGCGCACCCCTAAATTTGAATTTATTATCAACCCTTGCCCGCGCGACGAAGTGCCGCGCGACGGTGGATGGCAATCGTACGGCCGAAAGAATAATTTCCCTTCGCCGCCAATCGCAAACGCAGTCACCGGCTCCGTCGGAACTCAAGCTTCTAAATGCCGGGATCATCGTTTTCTCATTAAAACTGGAGCAGGCGTCTTTAATCAACTACGCGCAAGTTTTTTCGGGAGGAGGGTGGGAAGATTCGGTTGTATCTGATACGAATTCCAATCTCGTTTTATATCATTTGCAAAGGCTGTCTTTATAACTCCTTGTAGATATTTTAGTCTTCAACTTACATGATATTTGATACAACAAAATCATTCAAAAAACTATATAGTCTCTAATTTCACTAAAAACTTGGAAAATCAGTTCCGAACTTGGAAGTTCGGAGAATATATTTTTTCATATTGTGCCTAAAAGTTAATTAATACTGAAAGTGTTAATTGCTTGTTTGATTATTGTATAAAGTGTTCCAGATCACCATTTTGTACAAAAGCGTAGAATGGATTGAGATGAACATAGAAGTCCCATATTGTTTTGCAATATTCGTAATAAATCTCGAGATATTAATTAAAGAATATTAGTAAATGATCACGCGCGATATAGTAAATGAACCGTCTATCATTGTATACTTATACATTAGGTCAAACTAAATAAAAAGTCCTCTACTATTTCACAAATGACCACATAGATTTTAGATATTAATTAAAGAAAATTTGTGTATTATCGTGCACAATCATATAATAATTTTCTTTTATGAATAATAAAAAATCTACGTGGTTATTTGAAAAAATAAAGGATTTTTAATAAAGGGTAATAATAAAGGGTTCCTTTTGTTCAATTTGACCTAATATACAAGCATACAACAGCACACATTGCCATTACCAGGTGTAGAAGTATGAAACCGGAATTCCCCTATAAATGGTGCCAGCGTTCAGTTTAGTGACCGTAAGACCGCTACTGCCGCGCTATTATATTCTCCTAACAGCTGACGAATATTGTCAACAAACATAACCCCAACTTTCATTCTCTAGTATATTTTTGTATAACCTTAAACATGTCACGTTTCGAGCCTACTAACTATGATTTGCGGACAGCATTGATTTTCTGTTATCATTTAAAGAAAACTGCTGCAGAATCACATCGAATGCTTGTCGAAGCTTACGGTGAATATGCTCTTGGTAAATCTCAGTGTTTCGAGTGGTTTAAAAAATTCAAAAGTGGTGATTTTGACGTGAGGAACGAAGAACTATGAACTATGAACTATGAACTATGAACTGCTGAAACCTGGTCAAACCGTCAATACTAATCGCTACCAACAACAAATGATCGATTTAAATCGAACATTGACTAAAAAACGACCAGAATATGCAAAAAGGCAACACAATGTCATTTTGCTCCATGATAATGCCCCATCACATACAGCAAAACGGGTCAAGGAAACGATCGAGTCGTTCAGTTGGGAATTACTACCGCATGCGGCTTATTCTCCAGACTTGGCTCCGTCCGATTATCACCTGTTCGCATCGCTAGGACACGCTCTCGCTAACCAACGCTTCGATTCGTATGAAAATGTGGAAAAATGGCTAGATAACTGGTTCGCTTCAAAAGATGAAAAGTTTTTTTGGCACGGCATTCATAAACTGCCAGAGAGGTGGGAAAAATGTGTTCAAAACAGTGGAAATTATTTTGAATAAAGTATTATTTATCACTTTCGAACAACAAACGTCTTATTTGTATAAAAGAATTCCGGTTTCATACTTCTACACCTGGTACAGCTCATTTACCATATTGCGTATAATCATTCGCCAATTTTCTTTAATTAATATCTCTTATTAATTTATTATGAACATTGCAAAAAAAAAACGGTATAAGATTTTTATGTTTACTTCAATCCATTCTGCGTTCTAGCGAAGATTGAGAATGGTGATTTAGGACACTCTGTATATATACATACATATATATATATATATATATATATATATATATATATATATATATATATATATA
>NW_022639490.1:2356479-2359181 GCF_010583005.1 Odontomachus brunneus | reverse complement strand
ATATATATATATATATATATATATATATATATATATATATATATATATATATATATATATATATATATATATATATGTATGTATACTGAAAAAAGTTAGTATTTGTAACTATAATTATATAAATTAAAAAAATTTATTTTTTAATTAGATTGTACCATAATGTTGTGTGATAATATACATGCTATCATTTTCATCTTAGAGTAAAAAAGTATGGTTGGAGTAAAAAAAACTATAATTTTAGTTAGATCAACCATATTTTTTGTCTCAATGCATATATATTCTGCACATGCGAATGATGCGACGGCTAAATGAACACGCTAAATGAAACGACATTTAACGCCGTTAGGCACGTTGCATATCCGAACAAGCGGTCAAATGAATGCACACGCAGTGGCGAGTCGCCCGGATACGGTCTATCGTCGATCGCCGTTCCGTTCGATCGGTTCCATGGCGCGTTGCGGAACGGCACGGCGGAACGGCGACGGGCTGATAAATCCGACGTGCGTGTATCGTTAGCGCGATAAATCAATTATAATATTCCACGGTTAGCTTGGGGTATCGGTTATTAGTAAAACCCGTCGACGTTACGGAAGGCAGCCATATATCCATCGGTTGTGTGTATGTTTCTCTCTGTGTTACAAATTTTACCTTTTTTCTCTCCTCTCGCGCGAACCCAACGAAAAGGGTGACGGAATGCACTACTATCCCCTCTCTTTTCTCTCTTCCCGTTTGTCGCTCGTCTTGTTTTCTTTCTATCTAGTATCCTGTATTGGACATCCTACTCTCTCTCACTCTCCCCTCTCCTCCCCTTTCTCTCTCTCTCTTTCTCACACAAACTTCTTTCTTCTTCTCCCACTTCAATAAATACGCGATCGACCACCCTCTCTGAGCCAAGCATCGTACGTACCTATGGATTTGGTAACGCCCGTCATTATTCACCCTATATTGGATTTGCCGATTTTTACGCTGCGAGTCGCGCGTGATGCCTTCACGCCACAAACGCGGTCTGCAACAACACGACGCAGCCGATCGTTACGGAACACGGACGTAAATCCTTCGCGGCTCTCTCCGCGGCGATGTAGCGTGCGGAAAGAGGCCGATAATGGTTTTCAGACTCGCACCACGTCTGATGCGTCGCGACAGTCACTTGCTCGCGAGAGATGTTTTCCGCACTCGCCGCCGCCACCGTGCGCCAGACATTTTTACCACCTCTTGTATAGGGTAACGGAAACGATTATGGAATACATTTTTTTTTAAATCAACAGTGCTATAATATAAATGCATATTTAAACTTTCTAATAGAGTGTAGAAACATTAAGAGATATATTATTAACATCAAAAGATATAAGGTTTTAGCGATGACATATTGAAAGAAAGTATTCAAAATTTAATTACTATCTAAATATTAACAAAAATATTAAAAAATGAGAAAATGAAAGATAATATGGACTACGGAAAAAATTCAAAATACATTAGTAAGTAATATAATCAATACAGTACAAAGCCATTTTTTAAAGGATTCCTTATAAATACTGTAGAATTATTGTATATATTGGTAAAACTGCAATTATTTATTAAAAGATATTATGCATATTTTATAGGGAAAATAAATATAAAGAATGGATCAAAAAAATTTAAACATAATGAACATAATAAACAATAAAAAGAAAATTACTTCTTAAGCAAATTTTTCAATCTCTTTTTTCATTGTTGGTTATTTGCCTTTATAATGATCCGTATTATCAGTATGTTTTGCATAACAAACAAATCTTTCTCGTGTCATTAAGAAAGTTAGGAATATCAATTGAACATTATTAATACAACTATATTGGAAGCATAAATTGAATACAAACATTAGTAAACTTATTTTAAAGGGACGGTTTGAAATCTTAAAAAAATCGATTTTTGGATTTTTACATAATTATTTAGTACAGTTCTTTAAGAATATTTTGGCGCAAAAAGAACCTTGATATTCGCAAAATTGAGTTCAGGAGAGCGAAAAATGTGAGTCGGCGCGCGGTCGGTGAAGTGCGCGCGATCATGTAGTGTAAGAAATGTAGATATTGTTTACTTAAAACAAACTGATAAACAGTAATAATAGTTCGAAAACTTAGAAATAATTATATCGAAAACAAAACCTATAGGCGTGTGGAAGTCACTGCTAACAAATATAAGAGTAACAACAAAGGAGACGAGAACAGTCGGTCGGTCGGTAGTAGAAGTAGTCGGTCGTTTATTTTTCAAAACAGCATTTTCTGTTCGTTTTACCACGATTACTCAAGAACGGCTAAAGATATCGACTTGATTTTTTTAAAATTAAAGATAAAGCCGTATTGCATAGATTGCAACCGAAGTTTGCACATGAAAATTAATTTTTAAATACTATTTTAACAATAAATAACTGGAATTTTTAGACATTTTTGGTTTTTTGTTCGCTATTTCTCTAATTTTTGAGATTTTTAGTTCCATTTCGGTTCAATTTATAAAGGGAAATCTTATCTACAAAATGACGCCTGGTGCATTAAAAAATTCTAACTTGTTTTTCCAGAATCGTAGCAAAACCGCAAAAACAACGTTTTTTTAATTCAATAATATTTCACTCAATTATTAATATTTTTCGCTAAACTTAAATATATATATATATATATATATATATATATATATATATATATATATATATTTTATATATATATATATATTTT
>NW_022639490.1:2352551-2356134 GCF_010583005.1 Odontomachus brunneus | reverse complement strand
ATATATATATATATATATATATATATATATATATATATATATATATATATTTTATAAATATATATATATTTTTCGCTTAAACTTCTATCGCTTATTGTATTCCTAAAAATATGTATAAAAACTAAAAAAAACAAACTTTGTGTATGTTTATTTGTTTGTCGACAATCGTCATTCGAATTTCAATCAATTTTCGGAAAATAAAATCGTTCTAGCAAGCCCCTTAAGCAAGCTGGAGTAGGTCAATTATCATAGCGTCTAATTTTCAGGCAAAACAAATGTAGAAAATCTTCATATACGTTTCTTGTCTAATATTGAACGTTTCATGTGACAAGTCTTATAACAAATTCTTGTAGTTGCCATCAGAGTGCAAGACTTTAAAAGAAATAAACTTTTATTTCATATTACTTGTGCCTCTTGTATAATCGTTTCCTTTATCCTATTTACTCACAAGGTTTATATATTTATCCTCTTGGATTGGAACAGGAATCAATACGAAAATTATTTCATTTCCTTTTTCTAATAATTTTCCACATAAATACTTTTCGATCGTCAATAATGATCGGCACATGTATGCCAATAGACCCTCGTAATAATAAACAAATAGTTATGTTCTAGAAAAAGAATTTAGTGCATCTAGAAACACTTAATCATATAACATTTCGCTAACGTTTAACAATAAAATATAAATTAGCGAATTAATCTCCGCGTTTCGTTTCGTTTTTAATTTTTAATATTCAATCGTTATTCCTACTTTTTTCTTACTATCACTAATTTTTATACGAATCATCACGTAGTGATCAGTATGCCGACATTTTTCGGACTACATCTTTCACGTATTTTTAGTAGAGGTATGAGAAAGTAAAGAGTGTTGGTTTGGCACTTCCGAGTTATACGTATAGATCTAAAGATTTGGAACGTGAATTCGCATTTGCATACTTTGCCGATTCCCGATGGCCCTCAGTTCCCGCGTCTCTTCTACATGGCTCACGATTTAGTTCTTTCTGCCGTCTCTGATGCAAATTACAATATTCCCGTGCTGTTCGTTCGGATATGAAAATATATGCGTCTTCGCCGATCAAAATAAGATACGCGTCTTATCCTTTCATGCAGCGAAATAAAGAGACTCAGCTTCGATTTTCCACACGTGTTCACTCTCGTCGCTTATAATGTTTTATTTTTTATATCTATATAAAAATTCCACACTTGTCGAAATTATCTTACATTGAGTAAACTCCATGTATCAAGTGTAAATAACTGAAGACAATTATTTCACTTTACTGAAGGAATAATCGAAACGAAGACTATAAGTGACACATTAACTTTAGCTTTGTCAACAATATTAGTAAAGATGTATTCGCGCATTCTACAATAAAAACTAAATATTAGAATATAATATTTATTTCCCTTTTATCATTTCCCGTATTTCTCTTTTTACAGCTATAACTTTTATTATAATTATCATAAATTCTTAGGAATTTCATAGAGTTTTGACTAGTAAGAGTTTACGAATATGAGTCAAGCCAATGTGGAAGTTATTGAATAACGCAAAGCGGACTATATATAACCGCGAGTGCGAATCTCGGCACGTTTTAAAATATTAAATTTTTACCTGAGCCCAATCAGTCCATCATGCTAAAGATCGTACCTCGCTCCCGCTTCCACGAAGTAATGTTTCCCACGCGGCCGATACGGCGACTCCCCGCAGAGTTGTTTCTTTTTTCCTATGGCAATATTTAGATAAACCTTGCTACGTGTGTCGACTAGAGAGAAGGTAGAAAAGATATGTTATAAAACGTTATGTACCACCTACGGCCTCTATTGGCCCGTAACCAACTTTGTCGTGAAACGATCATTTTCTCACAGGAAACCAACATCGAGGCGAGTACTGAACGAAAAAGAAAAAAATTTTTGTTTTTCGTATCTTAATGATTTTGTTTTCTCAAAACAAAGGGTTTTATACAGGTTATTGTTAGAATGTTTGATAATGTTTCAGTATTTTCCAAACAGCTTTAAGTAGCTATATTGATCTAAAACCGTTATTATTTAGAATAATAACATTTTTTTAATCTTCTAATTTTATTATATTTTATCATCTTTAATTTTTCATTGTATTTAAAAAATGTAACACGATGTACTTTCTTATTGCACTTGAGAAACTATCGATTGTCGGACATTTAATTATCGAATATACGATATAGTTAAAAAAATATGATGTAAAGAGCGCAATAGGACGTAGTAATATCGTATTATAAAAGTTATATGGATGAAATCAATTATGAAAAACAACATACAGAGAAAAATCTTAAACAAAGTTTCGTCGCATGTTGCGAATTTATTGATATATCTTTATAGCATATCGTCATTCTACGTATAAAAGTATTAAAATGAAGCGATCGAGAAGTAAATACTTTACAAGATATTTTATTGTATAAGAATATAAAAAGATATTATTGTATAAGAATATAAAAAGATTTCGAAAAGTATTCACTTTTTGATGATTTTATCTCAGAATTTTTGTACGTAGAATAATTAGAAAAATTGCTTTATGCTTTAAAAATTTTTTTTCCTTCGATATCCTATAATCTTTGTTGAAAACACTGTTTTAATTTTTGAAATATACAGCTTTTTTTTATTAAAAAAATATTCTATATAATTAATTATTATTAATAAAATATTCTATATATATATATATATATATATATATATATATATATAATCGTAGATTATATATATTAAACAGTAAAAGATTCTTCTCTACTACTTTTTTATCTTGAATTAGAAAAGAGATAGAACTCCCAGCTTTTAAACAACACATAAATTACTATGCCATATTATGATAATATAATAATGTTATTTTACTAAAAATATATGGAGGGTCTTTAACAATAACAAGTGCAAACTAATGATTAAAAAAATGAATAAACTCGTGATTGCTATTGTAGCAATGCTGTAAGAACGCTTCTAGCGTCGATGACGAACGATCTAATTATTTTCAGACTTTCCTCATTAGAACTCTTCTCTTTTCGGAGCTGGCGGTACAAATCGTTTCTTTTATGCTCGATGCGTCGCGTCGCGCCGCGCCGCGCCCAGCGGGTTATCTAAATCACGTCGAATATTTCCACGGCAGGTCCGAGAGTGTCGCGGTGGTGTTCACCCCGCTATTCCCGTTAAAAAGCATCTCGCGTATCAATTTCACGGGACAACGCGGTGCATCGCGAGTAATCCGGCGTGGTAGATCGTCTTTTTGTTTCTGGCCGCTTAATATTGCTTGTCCCGCCGTAATCTCCAACCCTCGACACCCTGTTACACCCTGCCGCCCCTTGGCCACCCTCACGATTCACTCTACTATGTTCCGCCGTTTCCCCACCATCCCGCTACAGTAGCGTAGTCGGACTTTTCCTCCTTCCTTCGCCTGTAATCCTTCTCACGCTGGAAGATTTGCGCTTTCCGCGTTTTGTGCAGATGCGGGAAAACACAGCCGTTGTAGAGCCGCGCGTATTAGCGCAGCTTTTCTCTAAAAAAGTGATAAAGACAATTTCGCTCAACGTCGATCTGCAGAGAGAGAAAAAGACAGAGAGAGGGC
>NW_022639490.1:2351669-2352531 GCF_010583005.1 Odontomachus brunneus | reverse complement strand
GGGGGGGGGGGGAAGAGAAAACATAAGAGGACAGTTATTCAAAATCACCCTTTCCTTCCCTATTAGCAGTCTAAAACCCACCGTGATTTTCCGAAAATGTCCCCCCGTGCGAATCGTCTAACATTGGCTCACCGGTAACGCGCATCGCCGTGCTTTCCGCGGTACTTAATGTAAGTACGCTGGGAGTTTGGCGAAGAAAATAAAGAAACTATTCGCGGAACTCTCTCGCTCGGTCCATCCCTTTCGTCTCGCCTCTCGTCTCTCGTACTCCGTATCGCAGGACAATGTTATTTTACGGCGCGGTGGGTTTGAGCCTCTTTCATCCGGCGACGCGGTGGTCGTGGCGATGGCGATGGTTGTGACGGTTTCTAGCAACCTCTTCCCCTCTTCCCTTTATACCTTCCTCACCACCGTCACCGCCGCTCTCTCTTTATCTCTATTCTTGTCGCCCCTCTCTCTCTCTCTCGCTCGCTCGCTCCCTCCCTCCCTCTCTTTCCCCCTTCCCTATCCCCCTTTCTCTTTCCCTTTCACTCCCCCCTCCGTCACCCTTTTCATCCTCTCCTCTGTGTAACGTTTAATCTGATCAAGCGCGGATTATATCGGACAGCACACTGACGAGGAGGAAAAAAATTGTTGCAACGCGACAAGAGACGATCTTGTGCCTCGTATCGAATTTTTGGGAATGTTGTGCTGCTTCAACTGTAAGTGGGGTCTAAAATATTGCGTTAAAAAAATATCTGGCGTAATATGTATTAATAAATATTTTATATTAAATAAATATTTCAAAATAAATATTTTGAGAAAGAGAGTGAGAGAGAGAGAGAGAGAGAGAGAGAGAGAGAGAGAGAGAGAGAGAGAGAGA
>NW_022639490.1:2347425-2351518 GCF_010583005.1 Odontomachus brunneus | reverse complement strand
GAGAGAGAGAGAGAGAGAGAGAGAGAGAGAGAGAGAGAGAGAGAGAAAATGTACTCTTAAAAATATATCTATAAAAGAAGTGTTTGAACGGTGCTCATCGAAAATCGAAGCAAAATCTATTTGAAATCATCCAATTAAATGAAATCCATTTAAATTATGTAACAATTTATATCTTATTTTTATATCGTAGATTTATATCGTAGTTTTTTTTAATATTACTATATTTTTTCTACAAAATTCTACAAATTGTCTTCTCTCTTCTCTCTCCCTCATCTCATTAATCAATACTAGGTCAGTCAAGAAGTCCAGCTTGATTTTTTATTTAAAATTGATTTTGTCATGTTAAAACAAATTATTCATTAAATAAATATTTATGAAATAGTTAGAATCTTGCATCAACATTTCGGTAGCGTAATACTATTAATAGTATTGTCTATGTTGTATGTATACTTGGTTTCAGAATGATTTGAACGTTTTTCCAATGCAGATTGAAACCTAGCCGTAGGTCCAATAACAAAACTTAATTTCTAGGAATTAATCAAAAACAAATTTTCTTTTTAGACTATCGACTGCGTTCTAAACTGCATTGAGAAAAATGTATTAAAGCCATTTGGAAATCAAATGCACGTGATGCCTATCAAAAATTGATCAGTTTTTTTTTTAACCGACAACACTAGAAGGACTAAGGTAGCCAATTTGGCTCCTCGCGAAATTCATTTTTTCTCTGTCATGTAATAATCTTTTGTGACTTTTCATTATATTTTTAATTTTGATAAAAAAGAATTGAATTAACATAAGATGGTGTGTTGAATTTTTATTTAATTGTCTACCTAGAAGGACCGTTGGAGCCAATTTCCCTTATTTTTAATATTGCATTCAAATATGTTTCTCGATTTTATTAACAAGTTTTATAATTTTAAATAAATAAATAAATTTTTATACATATGTATCTATATATATAATAAATTTTTATACATATATATTTATTTGTTTAATTAAAAAATAATTATATATATGTGAATGCAATATCAGAAATAAAGGAGCCAAATTGGTTCTAACAGTCCTTCTAGGTAGACAATTAAATAAAAATTCAACCACCATCTTACATAATTAAATTTTGTTTTGTCAAAATTAAGAATATGATGAATAGTCACAAGAGCTTATCACATGAAAGAGAAATTGAAAAAAGTTATAGTTGTTTGAATTTTGCGAGGAGCTAAATTAGCTACCTTGGTTCTTCTAGTGTTAATGCTACACGTGTGATGTTTCTCTCAATGTAAATAAGCGTATGCTTGGTTACAAAAAGTTTAGACGCAATGAAGTAAAGTGTTAATTAAATTATTATTATGATTGTGAACTACTACTGATTGATTTGCGCAGTCCAACTAGAAATTTTCATCAGATATGCCTGATAAACTGAATAAGGAAATCATTAGAATTTGAATGGAAGAATTTCTTACGGGGAAGCACACACACATACACACACATACACACACACACATACCCCCCCCCACACACACATACTATAAAATAAAAATACCACACACTTATATTGAAATGTTAGATTTTTATAATTATAAAACAAAATAAGTCTTTTTATTATTTACACAACATAATATTTTTCTCTGCACAGAGAAAAAGTTTTGTTTATATTTAGTATTTTTATTTGTTTAACTAATTTGTTTCAACAAAACAATATATTTTGGTACAAAATATTATTTTTTCTAATAGAGGAAAAAATTTGTATGGAAAACTATGTTGTTTCGTTGCAAAAAACAATGTTATTTGATAAAAAAGTACTGTTGTTTAAAATATAATTTATATAAAATATAATTATTATATAATAATTTTTTTTATAAAGGTTTTAGATTAAATAATCTAATTTCTTTAACTTTAATTTCTTGGATTTCCTTGAATTTGTTTTAAACTAATTTATTCTTTGGATTACTTATTATATTTGATTAAAAACACTCCAACCAAGGATAAAGTCTCTAATATACATTACATTGTATATTGACTATTGTTACATTGTTTCCAATGTCTGCTAGTATATGTTATTACAATATTTTGCGAACATTACAAGAATACCTAATATAAAGTTGAGTAACAAGAATACTAATAAAGCTATTGAGATAGATATCCGCTGTTTAATCTTCGAAATCCAGCAATCAGTTTAGGAGATAGAATGATGGCCGCGATCTGAGATTGCTGCTCGAAGTCAAACTATGGAAAGATACGATCATAGAAAGTGTGACAAGTCGTCAATTTTTTTTTACCAAACATTATATTTGTTATCGTTCATTCAATAGTTATATATGTTTAAGTTCAACAAAATGTATTAAATTTCAAAAGAAATATTTTTTCCTGTGTATATAAGATCTGCCAAGAATTTGATGAGGTAAGGTTCTAGTTGCTGCGTAGTGCTATATGACTTCTTAGGACCTAATAATAATACATTATCTTTTAGATTTAATAACCAATCTGATCAGGACTATGGGATAAATTTTAACTGGGAGTAGTCGCAATTGTAATGGAAGTCAAAGTGACAGCATATGAAACATCCGATGTCACGATTGCAATGAAAAATTAAAAAAAAACGTATTTTGGTAAATGTTCACTTTAGGGGAGTCACCTTTGATGACCTTGATCTTGACATATTTTATTGAGGTCTTCCTGAGTAACTTTCAGAAGGTTTTAGCCGTCGCTCATTGTTTGTTAAAAAGTTATTAACAAAAAATGTTTTAGAAATTGACCGTAATTTTTGCACACAGTGTACATAAAGTAAAGTGTACATAAGGTAAACAATGCATAGGACAAATAAATTATATTGAAAAAATTATTTATTTAATATTTATAATAAATTTATTCAGTAAAATTTCCGCTAAGTGCATAGAAATGAGCCATAATTTCAAAAAAATTATCAATTCGATCTTCATAATGATATTTTCGTTTAAACAAAAATTCAGCTAAATAATGCGCATAATGATTTTCATTACTACCAAAACGAGGTATTCCATTACGTATATTACCATAATCTTTCGATGTTTTGAGTATAAACTCTAGTAACCCGATCGACAAAATTGCGAGAATGATTTACAGTTTGATGTAAATAATTTTCTTTACATAAAGCGTCGTAAGCACGCCAACAATCACTGTATATTATACTTCCCGATGCAATATAACGACGAATGATTGGTATTAATGCAGCTAATGTTCTGTCTGGTACTGACACCACAAATAACCGATCATTGTGTCTTTCCACACCTCCAAATAACCATTGTCCAGTAATTAATCTTCCTTTATGATATTTTCGACGTCCGAATTTTGCTTCGTCTATTTCCACAATTATCCCTGGACCGCTTAATGGTTTGCTATTATCAGTTACCCACTGATTTAGTAACTAAAATGTGAATAACTTATTAATTGGACAAATTATTTTAAGTAAATTAATAATACTAACTTCACGACAAAAATTAACCCAATCCACAGCAACGGATCTTGATATTTGAATTTTCGTTTCCAATAGTTTCTGTCGTGGTGAATTCATCATTAAAAAATAAGAAATAATACGACATATTTTTATTAGATCTAAATGCGCCTTTGCAAACCACGTTTCTGTTATTGCACTTAACTTAAAATTGCAAGTCTTTCTTTGCCGTTTTCGTCCACGAATTTGTTTATAATACATATTGGTGCAATGCATTATAAGTGATTCTTCTGGTTTTAAACGAATTTTGTCACATCGTGGACATAACATATTTTTTCGGAGCACTTTTTTCGCATTTAAGTAATTTACTAAGTCTTCATAATTATATGTTAAATGAATAAACTCATGAAACAGCATGATGAAAATATCTTACTTTAGCTAAGTTCCACGATACACTGGTAATGTATGTTGGGACATGATCATAACATAACACATACAATGGTAGTGTGTGTCAGGACATGATCATAACATGATTATCAACATAGAAATCGTACGATCAAAACAAAACCCGCGCAATATACCCTGTATGCAAAAATTACGTTAAACTTTTTTTTAGTAAATACTGCAATCTCGAACGACTAGCGGCGGGCTGCGCCCCCCGCATCC
>NW_022639490.1:2333765-2347415 GCF_010583005.1 Odontomachus brunneus | reverse complement strand
CGATATTGCAGTTATTATTCGATATTGCTCGTTAACAGTACACAGTATCGAAAAATTGTAATATATTTTTCGAACTTCTTTCATCAATAACTTTTTAACAAACAATGAGCGACGGCTAAAACCTTCTGAAGGTTACTCAGGAGGATGACCTCTATGATATATGTCAAGATCAAGGTCATCAAAGGTGACTCCCTTAAAGTGAACATTTACTTTACTATTATATATGGATGGATTTTTGGCATTAAATGCTCTACAATTTTTGTCCTTATAAACATTTAAAAAATTTGCGAAGGCAACAAATGGAGGAAGGGGGGCGTAAAAAATTTAACACTAAAAAAAATGAAATACACTGTTGCAGAGAGCATTACTATTAAATACTGTAAAACTTTTGTAGGAAACATTTTTCATATACCTTATATTTTAGGAATTATTCCATAAAAATGAAAAAGTTTATTTTTTTCAAAGGACTATTTTAACCCCTAAACCTCGAGATAAGTCAATATATAAAAATATGTGTCTCTTATTTTTTTATATTCTACAACGTATTCAAAGCACATAAAAATTGGTGAGGGATAGTTCCGTCATGTCCCTTGTCAGTTGCATTGATGCTATATCACTCACCAGATCGATAGTCATTAGAAAGTTTCACGGCTCACCAGCCGTGTTTGTTTCTAGCTGATCGTTTTTCATGACTGTTGATTCATTCGGCAAGCGGGAATGTGTCAAAATAGAAGTGACATTTTGACAGCTTTTCGTATTAATATTTTATTTTAATATTTTCACGCTATTTTCTCTCAAACTATTCGTTATTTAATAAGTGCTCCACAATATTAATAAACATTTTACTTTACTATATTAGAAAAAATATTTTAAGTAAAGAAATACTTAAAAATATTTTTTATTTACTTTTAACATTTTTTATTTACTTTTAACATTCTTACTCTTCTTCTACTGATTGCGTGTTACACGTGAGCGGATAACCTTCTGATAAAAACATGTATGTAAGAAACGTCAAGCTGCCAAAATGTCACTTCTGTTTTGACACATTACCGCTTGATTGGTGAGTCATGAAAAACGATCAGCTAGAAACGGACACGGGTTGAAATTTTCTAGTGATTATCAATCTAGTGAATGGTATAGCATCATTGCAACACGTGCTTAGTGAAATAGTTTGAAATAGTTGAACATATTTTTTTCGATGAAGTTAAGAATGCATTAAATGGTTACAATTGCAAACTGCTTATGAATTTGTATGTTAATCAGTTTTGAGTCGAAATGGCAGTATCAATGTAAATATTGATTATTCATTATACACTTATTTAAGATAAAGATGCTCCGTGGTAGTTTTGACGTCAGATGTCTCACATATTGTCACTTTAACTTCTGTAATGATTATCGCGCAAGCTCGTGAAAGATGTCAATCATGACCGTTTTGCTCCTCTAATTTTATTTCTAATTTTATAAAAACATATTTATCCAATTTTGAAATCCAGTATGTTATGTAAACAGATCATTTATGTAATAATGTTTTCATGTGCGGCTTGGCTTAGATCGTCAAATCCGAAAGAATCAAATCGGAAAGACCTTTTCGACACAAACATAGATATACCAGCCACAATAGTTTATGATTAAGGGAAGATGGAGTAATAGCATTGCCTTAAGGAAATATCGATTTAGATATCATCTAATTTATTGTAGAAACAAAAGAAAATAAAAATAATGTATTGCTAGTGAATATACCTTTATATCTAAAAAATAAAAGTTGTAGTAGTTTTATTTAAATTAAGTAATTGTTTTACTTAAATTAATATGCCATAAATATTTTTTATTTTTGTACATTTGACAGTATTACTTTATGCACTAAGATAAATCTGCCATTCTAATGGAATAATATCGTCATGTCGTTACTGCTGTGGAAAAAACTTTCTAAATGCATTTTTTGTGAATTAAAGATATAAATATATCTTCAATATATTATTATATTCAGAATTTAATTCTGCCTTCTTTATGTAGTGATATAAATATCTTAAATTCACAAAAAATGTACATAAGTTTTTCTACGATAGTGACAATATAATAATAAAAAATGACAGAGTATCTTATAGTTTAGAATGTATAGTGTGTGTATGTGTGTAATAAAATGATCTTGGAGTATATATTTTAAGATACAAACAATAATCGTAAATATAATTTTCGAGAGTCTTTTCCGCTGCATTCTGAATGAAGCTCATTTTGAATATAGCATATATCTATATCACATTTCGTTATTTTTTCCGAAGTCTTTACATATAACACATAAATTCTTATCAGCACGGATAAAATTATTTTCATCAATATCTTTATTTTTATCTGATGACAATTCAAATGTAATGTTCTTTTTGTATGTTTTTTTTAAATTTTTCGTTGTTTTTTGTTTGTTGCTTTTTGTTGTTTTGAGAGATGGTTTTTTCTTCTGTAAAACTTGATTGTTTCCTTTTTTCTTCTTTATTACTTCGAAAACAACTTTCATTGATTAGAACCTAATAATTTCTGAACGCTGATTCTTATGTTTTTTTCTCCCGATTGTTTAGGCCTAACCAAAGCTGGCACAAGAGATATTTCTTGTACACTTACTTTATTAAATCTAGACACAAAAATTGAAAAGGAAGTGTTCAAACGACTGACAGAATTTTGTCCGACTATTGATATTGATGATTAGTGATCAAGGAAATTTCTTCTCTCAATAGATGACTGATTACTAGTAGATACATTTATCTTTTCCTGATTAATATTATGAATCATCACTATTTCTTCTATATACATGAATATATTGCAGCAAAACCATCTTTTTTAAATTAATTGAAATTAATTGGATAAATCCCCGTTGTTTAAAAACCTGTTTTCTCTTTCTCGAGAGTTGCTATCCGAATATAGGTATGATTAAATATTTCTGTCAACTTATAATGCGTTATCCTATTTTGTTGATCACTATGAATTTTTAGACACAACTCACATTCTCTATTAAATGTATTTTTTAATAGCCTGTAAAAACAAACATTTAAAGCTTTATCTACAATGTGTTTTCTGCTTCCTGTTTCTTTTTTTATCTCTTTCTAATTTAAATCTTTAATTAGAAAAAGATAAAGAACAGGAAGAGCACATTGCAAAGAGCACATTGTATGTCAGACTTGTATGCGCTGGAGTTTGTGAGAAGTGTGTTATGATAGTGAAATAATATGTATGTTTCCTACAGAAATTATAGACTTTGTAAGATTTGTGGCTGTGAAGTAGTTATTAAAGATCAACAGAATGGGATTCTCAGCAGTAGGATAGGATATTGAATGTTGAAATGTTTTAGCTAGTCTAGGAGATCTTCATTCGCCCAGCCATTCTTAGAACAAGAATAAATAGCATCATGTGGACTTCCTTTTTGTAGCAGAGGTATCATTTGCATGTATGAAAACATGAACATTAGAAGAATAAAATTTTCAGCTCATTTATTGCTCAGATGACTATCACATTTTTTCCTCTTTTCCAGCTCGTAACCGCATCTATTTGTTTGTGGCCTTTAAGTCTTAAGATTTTTCCTTGCTTATAGACAGATCTGTTTTGTTATATATTCTTGATGTGATTAATTTGAACTTTGTCATTACTATTTCCAAGTTAGTGAAAAATAATTTTACTTCGGCTTTGTTGAAACCTGAAATCCTTTAGACTAGTAGCTTTTAACTTTCTAAAATTTATTAAAAGATCTTAAAAAATCCATAGGCCCAATCTAAATCTGCTTTGTTGTCTTATTAAAGTTATGTCAAATTCTATTAGCTTTAGCCAGTTGAACGACAAGATGACGAATTTTAGTTATCGAAATTCTATAGAATAATTTTGATAAAAGTAGGAAATGATAAAAAATTTCTTTTTCTTGTTTAGAACTAAATAATGTTTTTTGTCCCAGAAGTGGTTTTTTCTCATTATTGTTTTTTAACCTGTTTCGTAATATTGTTATAGGAATATTAACAGACTTTTTTAACAGAGCAATCACGTACAGCTTCAATTGTCTTCTTTTAATCTTTCCCTGTCCATTTCGCTCTATGTGTTTTGCGTCCTGAATTACGAGGTGTCTGCATGAAAATTTACAAAACTGTTCGAATCGTAGTAAGGGTAACATTGCCACCTACAGTGGTTATTCTATTATACCTCTTTAGGTTAGCACAAAGGTTATCAACTAACATGTAACAACATGGAGCAATAGCAGAAAATACTCCTTATTTAATGATACTTTCGTAACAAATGATGATCATTTAGTCTATAAAAGTTTAAATACTACTTATTTCACTTTAAATTATAATGAAAAATAAAATTAGAACCGATATTTTTAGATTTCTTAACATTATGCAAAAACCTGTTGACGGATTGGAACAATAACTGACTTGTTTTGTTTCTATTTTCATGCGTTAGAGTTCGCGGTATTTTTTGTGTTTTTATATAACTATTATTTTTATTTCATCCTAATTTTTTATATAGTTACTAATAAAAAGAAGTCAATAATTACTATATGTAGTATGGATATATGCAAAGCTATTATAACGCTATACTTGGTATTTTCGTTTGGTCTATCTTAAAATATCTCTTTTATAGAAAATAAAAATTTAAACAATATTATATTTTAATGTCTTTAGATTTGTGTTTTCTGAAAATGTATATGAAATATTTTATATAAGAAAATTTTCTTTCTACATAATTTTCCTCATGTAAAAACAATTTTTTTCATATAAGAACAATTTCTTTTTATATAATTCTATTCATATAAGGAAGCACGTGAATTACTTTTATTTAGCCTAACTACTTGATATCACTCTTTTAAAAAATAGAAATTTAAACAATATTTCTCATTAACGCTTTTAAATATGTTACTTTACAAATAAAATATTTTTTATAGGAGTATTAATTCTTGTGTAATTCTATTTGTATAGGCAAGTGTGTGAACTTGACGTTTTTTCACCTTTTTTTTTTAAAACGTAAGTTTGTACGGATATTCTTATCTCAATCTCCTTCACAGTTTAGTATTTGCCGAATACGAAAAAAATTGACTTGTATTTCTGAAATACAATACGTTACGATTATTTAAATTATCGAAAAAGTATGCCTATTAGAAAATTAAATTGTAATTCACGTCACGAGTGTGTATAAAATGATGTATATTCTATTACGTCACAAATTCGCGAAACAATAATCTAGTGTTTTGACAAGTGCAATCGCTATAAAACGGCTTATTTTCGTTCTTTTTTTATTGATTTCATTATATTCCGTGTAACAAAATTGTTAGGATAATTATGCTGTTTTTGATCCACGATTTTTTATACGTAATTTACGATTTGCGAGTTAATTACCAAAATGATTGAATTCATGGTATTGCTACGGATATTCTTTCCATAAACGAATTCACGATTTTCGATGTCACCGTCCCGTTTCATGTATATTGTGTCGGGAGTGTAAACAAAGAGGGACAACGCATTGAGGCTGAACGCTTTAAAGTTCCGGATACAGAGTGAGTAGTTCGTCGAATGCTGTGGTGTGGGTGAAATTAGCGGAAGACGTCGTTGCGTTAATGAGATATGATAAATGTTGAAAATTTTCAACACCCACAATATATGATATATTATTGTAATATATGTTACATGTGCAAATCGTATTAATTTTTTAACGGAAATAGTCATTACATTACATTAGTAAACTAAAGTAGTCATTATGTTTTTTAGTAAACATTTATTACAAGAGTATTGAATAGCAACAGTACAGAAGAATATTAACACATATGATTGAACAATTGTAAAATATAATCCTCCCTTCATTATTAATGTTGTTATTATTTAATCTAATTTTATCTTTATCGTTATTCTTATTTAATTAATTATTAATTAATTATTAATAATTAATTATTTATTTATTGTTATTATTATTTAAATATATTTAATTTTATCTGATATTTTATCTGAAAAATATACTATTTTAGTACATCTGAATTCAGAAAAATTTCTTTCGCTCTCTCTCTTTCTCTCTACATACATACATACATACATATGCATATATACAGGACGAGTCTGATAAAAGGTTTATTACGTTTTTTTCGAAAACGTATAGAAATAGAGGGAGATATTCATTGTTAAAATTATAGAACAAGTAGGGGTACATATTTTTGTGACCTTAGGCAACTTTGAAATACTTTTCACAATACAATAAAAATATATATATATTTTTATTGAAACGAGTACTTTTAAATTACTTCGTCGATAGTACTTAATAAGCTTAATAACTTTTGTATTAGAGTATCTTTCAAAAGTTCAAACAATTTTCGAGACTTATTAACAAAATAAGTCAGAATGAAAATTTGCAATTGATCTTTTTATTGTTATAGTAAATACTCAAAACCCAGATAGCTGTGATAGCTGTCTGTGAGTTTGTTGTCTTGTTATCGACAACAAACAGAAATTAATTTAAACAAACTAGGAACAAGGTGAGTCAGTACTATGTGTCGCATTGAACTCACGTGAATTCTAATTCATATAACGGCAAATTAATGGCAACACGTTGACACAGATTTGTAATCCGTTAAAATATTTTTGTCATGATGCTGATAACGTTGCTACTGTTGTTGACCAATTTGTTTTTGAAATTTCGTCATCTAAGTATAAGCAATCATGTTGTTGCATTCAGTAACGCGTTCACTACATGTTAACAAATATATAGTAAACATTTAACAATACCTGTTGTGCATTAGTTTACTCAAAATACTCATTTACATTTGGCTATCTGGGAATATTCACTATATTGATTCAAATATGCCTATAGTCTTTGTGGAAAACTTACTCATACTTTTTTAAATTTATATAGTTATTTCACAAAAAATATTTGTTATTCTTTCTGCTGTTTTCTGGAACCATAGGACATTGAAAGTAAAAAGCTAGTTTCTTCACTCTGTCCCAGAAGTAAAAATCCAAACACGTTAAATGCTTTAGTTATACAGTGTACCACTTTATTCCGAAATAAATACGAGGCGAAATTTTAAAAGAGTATTTCCAAACAAATAGATCAATAGAGATGATTTTATATTATCTCTAATAAAGAATGAAGGAGCTAGTTTATTGTAAATGTCTATACAAAAGTTAGATTTTAATTTTCATTTTGTTTTGAAATTTCGTTGATATTCTGACAATAATTGAATTTTCAAAAGATATTTTAATGCAAAAGTTATTAAACTTATTGAGTACTATTTATAGAGTCACTGAAAACTCTTTTCCATTAAAAAAGAATTTTCTTTTATAAAAAATTAATTTTTAAAAAATTCTTTTTATGACTGTGATGTGAAAAGCAAATATTCAAAGTTATTTAAGGTCACTAAAGTATGTATCCTACTAATCCTACAATTTTGATAATGAATATTTTTCTTTATTTCTAACTATTTTCGAAAGAAACGTGATGAATTTTTTATCGGAATCATCCAGTACACACACACACACACACACACACACACACACACTAGACCTTGAATTATCTAATGTTACCCGGCTTATTATAAAGTGTCAAGAAGATGACATCAGGGAGAGAAAGTGTCCAGATTTCATAATAGCCTATATTTTCCGCAGTAACTATACAAAATTTGGCCCAGATTAGTCAAAAGGTTTAGAAATTTATAGAGAACATATAGACATTCTATTATATGTACGTATTCTATTATATATAGTATATCGTTCGCATGAGCGAAGAATTTTATACAACCGATAAGTGATCGAACGTGCTAATCATAGTGTTAGTATTGGACGCGTTGAGAACCGAAAGTGAATTTTAACGAAGTGGAATAACGTTTCCGCGAGATCGCTTACGCACGGCGCCGTGGAAATTGAAGAAGGATAGCAGGGTCTTGCTCCTTTTTATTAGATCAAACGGACTGTGACCAAGCTGTACGTTCTACTTGACTCAGTCACTCGGCTCCTGTCCGACTGAATAAAAGTCGCCGCGCCTTATTCCGCGCCAACTCCCTTTTCCCTGGTCGCCACCCCTGAGGGCACTCTTTTACGTCATCGAGAGACCCGACTGTCCCGACAGCATTTTATCGGCCAACGTGCTCGCCTGGCTTCTCAATTTCATTTTTCCCGCTCTCTTATTGTCGATTCGTTTATGCAATGGAGTTATAACCGGATAGTGAAAAAAGTAAACAGACTACCAGTATGTGTAACGTAAAAGTATCGATACTTAGTTCAAATTTTAAATATATTTTATTGAAGAACGTCAGGACATTAACGATTTCTGAGTCATAAGCATAGATATTAGATATTTTTTAAGTGTAACGATATTTTGAAGAACCTATTACTATATAATTCACATTTCTTGAATGCGCGATTATGTTTGCGAGTGTGTGTCAAATAAACAGGCAGGATCGATGGATTGACCGCGAAGGGCGACGCGCGAGCTACTTAGGAAATGTAATAGCCATATATCGCGCTTCGGCACATCGCCTATGTCGCTTATTGTACCAACGACGACGACGAGGACAACGACGATATAGCGTTGTCCGTAACTCGATTTTGCGTTCCATCTGAGACACTGAAAGTCCCTCCGGCCGTTCAGCCTGTTCGTCAATAAGGCAATTCACTGACCCGAATTGGCCCCATTGCTCGGAAAAGAATGACTTTCGGGCCGTCGTTTCACACGTGAGAAAATATTGAGAAGACCCTGCGACATTGCTGCAATGAAACGCTAAATGTGGCCATCCAGTTTTTCTCTTCCTGATATAAAGTCCAATAAAGAATATTAGAGTCTCAGTCAAACGAGCGAAAAGCGTAATGACTCTCCAACTGCAAAACAAGTAGTCGTGATAAATTTATTGAAAAAAAAAACAAATGTGTTATTATCGATAAAAGTTGTTAGTCGTCGGATACAGGTAAACATTTCATAATTCTGAAATTATTAAGAAGCTGTAATGACTCATTTCCAATCGAAAAAACAATATTTATAAATCGCGTAATGTAACAAGGTATACTCGCGAACCGTAAAATACGAATTTTCGCGAGTGATTGGCGTTAACTCTCAGGAGATACGTCGAGCACAGCTCGGAATATTGTAGAGAGCATTTCGGAGACATCAGTGCGTTGGAATAAAAAGGGACGAAGGAGGAGGGGCAACTCTGATCCGCGAAATATTCGTTTGGACTGCTCGAAAGATCGTTGTCGCGGTTATTATTTTCGGGGAATAGAAGGCCAGCGCGCGAGAAGCATAGAACCGAATCCGGGATCCTTATCTAACCGTAAAGCTTAATCCCCTGATGTGGAAGCGCTCGTGCGCTAAAAAGTATTTTACGAGCTGCTTATACGTTTCAGCGGTCACCCTGACACCGAATCCAATTTTCCCGATAGGATCTTTAGTAGGGATCAGGTGTTAGAGGTCCGAAAGGACTCTACGTAGTATGTTCACATTCACAAATACACACAAACGTACACACGCGCACATTCGCATACATTGTATATCGTAGTGCACGCAGTATAATAGTCACATAGACAAATCTTTTCGTCCCGCGATCAATAGATCTTTGTTGAAACTTTTGTTTCTTTCCCAAACAGTAACCATCGTATAATTGTATAATCGCTACAGCAACTAGGAATTGATTTATCGTATCTAGCCCTGAAAGAAATATGTATGATCTTTTATTTTTCTATTAATTAATTATGCATCTCGTTAAGTTGATTTGATATTGAACGAAGCAGAGTTGTTCACATTAAGATTACATTTATATGAACGTTGCATATTGAAACGCACGTGTCTCTTAATGATTTAGCAAAATACATTTAAAATATTTGTCCCCGCTTTGTTAATTTTTTTAATTCAGATACAGTATTTTATACACATTTGTTACGATATAAAGTAGAATACATGATTTATTCACTTTTTAAGTACTTCTCAAATAAACAGTACTTCTCAAACAAGTTTACGTAAATTTGGCAGTAACTTTACTAGTCGATTTGTTAATTAAGTATTTTATCTAGCCAAGGTTGGGTAAGTTAACTTTTTTTTTAACTAAGTTAAGTTAAAGTTAATGGCTTTGAAAATTTAACTTAGTTAAGATAAAGTTAACCCATAATGAAATTAATTGAATTAAAGTTTAATAAAAAAAATAATTAAAAAGTTAAAAGTTAAATTTATTTCATTTCATGACTTCAGGGTTTCAGTTTTACAAATAATAGAAAAAACAAACATACACCTTATTTGGAAACATGTTTTATTTACAGATACTTATTAAATTTAAGTAATAACTCAGTAATAACCCCAGAGAAAGGAACATTAAATTAACGTTTAGAAACGTTGACTTCATGTGCATTGTTTGGACATTTTTTAATAATATTCCATTTACATTTTTCATATGTTATTTTGTGATATGATTTTTCTGAATATTGTTTAAACGTTTCAAAAATATTACAAAAGATACATTTTTTAAATGTTACTTTAATTACATTTATTTGAGATCAATGCAACATCTTAAAAATACTTCTGACGAATAAAACGTTATGGCAATCTTATTTCAACATTATTGCAATTTCTAAATCGCGGTCAAAGTATGTTCATAATGATGTTCAACACAATATTAAATTCTACATATGGTATTTGACAATATTATAGGTTTTTGAATATCATTATAGTAACGTTATATTAATGATTTCTTAATTTTAATTTTTATTGGACATTTTTTCTCGAAAATCGTCGAAAATGAGCCTTCTTGTACTGAACAGCCTTTCGACGTCTCGCGACACCTTTATGGCACGGTTAACTTCAAGATAATTGAATTAAAAGTTAATAGTTACCGATAAAATGTAACTAACTTAAGTTAAAAGTTAAGAGTGTAAAAATGTAACTAAGTTAAGTTAAAGCTATTTAACTTTTTAACTTAACTTTTAATTTTTTAACTAGTTACTACCTAACTCTGCATCTAGAATTTGTATTTGTCTTACATGACTAAGTAGAAAATACCAAAGAAATACTAAAAGCATGATCAAAATTTGCTCAAAACAATATCATGTAAAATGTAATATAAAAATTTCTATTGTAACTTTCAATAAATTTGTTACATGAAATATAACTGTAGAAAATTTACATTGTATGATATAAATGTAATAATTAATTCAGTATACAATATATTTGTTTGTAATTAAAACATTTGCAGAGCTCTCATTATCGATTCTCTCATACCATCGTGATAATCATGAAAGTCTATCTAGGTTACGTCACTCATATAAAATTACGTTCGTATTCGATCAACGTAAGCACGATCAAACATCGCCATATTTGAATATTTCTCGTTTCGGGAGAGCTCCCGGAGATAGATAAAATGCTTTACGACGCCGAGGAATTAACCCTTGATTTCCGCGCATTACTCTCACCGCGGAGTCTACCGAGATAAAGGGATGGCTCCTTCCTTACTATCTTCGTGGCATAATGGCCGACGAAGAAGGGCACCGTTCATCGTGAAAGATATAATGGAGCCGCGGTGTGGCTCCTCCACGGGCCTCTGCACCTACGATTTATGGTTTCTTTTATTTAGGGAAATAATGGTGCAAGGTTACCAAGGAGCATCGAGCCACGGGCCGTCGGACTTCTCGCTTTTCAGAGCGAGGCACGACGTGTCGCGAAGCTAAAGATACCTAAGGGTGGCTTACTTCCCCTCGTTTCCTTCCTAAGAGCCCACGTTAAATCTTGATGTTTACCCACACCGATGAAATCTATGGTTTTCGTACGCCGAAAATTTCTTTTCAATTACCTTTTACTTTTACTCGTTCTTTCTCTGATACGTGATAGATCATCGCGTTAATTACTGATAATCTATTGAATGAAACTAGAATGTTGTAAGATTTTAGACTGAATTCTTTAGTTCGGGAAACTGTCAAATAGACTACATTCTTATTATCTCTGTTTTATCGAAAACTGCATATATGGATCATCATTGCAAGAAAAAGAGGAAATAGTACATTGCATTCGTTAACTTTCAAAACTTGGCGAGAATCACGGCGTAAAGGGGCAGAACGAACGGACGGCCGGATGGCTCGTTCGCGTGTTCATGTGTAGGTGCGAAGTCCGCCGAGTCGATATCAATATTCATCAGCGTCCTATGTTCGGTTGGCTCAAATTCGTAGGATTAGCCGGAAACTTCGCGCTGCTCCCTCCGTGTTGTAACCGTTGTGCCGCGGTGTAGTGATACACACGGTGCAAGCGTGGGTGAGGACGAGAACCAGAGAGACAAAGAGAGAAGGAGAGAGAGAGGGAGACGTACGTAGGTGGGTCGGTAGCGTCGACGTTCGCCGTGACGCTCCACTGCGGGATTCTAATCCGGGGTAGGCCGGGGCGTGTGTGACGTCATATTGCATAACAATTAATCAACGGGCGATAACAGCTAGCCGGCTCGACGGAGTGGGAAGCCCTGATAATCATTTCACCGGGCAGCTTAAAGTGCCACTAGTTAACGCTAAGCCGATTTAAAAGCGATTTAATATCCGGAATATTATACCTGGCTGTCGCACAGCGTGTAGATATATTCGACAATAGCGTGATCGAGGGGAAGGAGTAGAGGGGAAGAGGGAAGTTGTGGAAAGCCGGAATAGATCGCCGTTAGCGGCTTTCTTAGATTATTGCCGAGAATTCACGGATTCGCTGCTATCTACTTTCCTGACCCATTCTCTTTCTTTATTGCTCTCTTGCTTCCTCTTTCTCTCTCCCTCTTCTCCTCTTCCTCTCTCTCTCTTTTTTCTCTTATTTTCTAAGTTAAATATCTAGCTTGGTTTTATAACGCTTTGGATTTCGAGCGGCTCCCGCTGTCGCGCCACTAATCAACAGTGGCACCAGCCACATGCTCTTTCCTGTTCTCTCTTTCTCTCTTTTGCTAATACATAATACCGATCAAATTGTTTAAGCAGTCCCGAGTTAAGTGCTCTATTCTTTCGCGAGCACTGTGTCGTTGTTTGTCCTTGGTCTCCACTAGTCACTAGCGGGGATGCTTTTGACCTTCACAAGGATCAATGCATACCGTATACTTCACTCAAGTTTCGTCTGAACGATGTTGCTACGATCTCTTCTCATGTGATTATGTATTTCCAGTTCACCATTATTAAGTAGAGTGTAGAAATAATTCGAGCTATTCCATAATGAGCTAGCGAAGAGTTAGCGAAGATTAGCGAGATGCCGCGAGGGTTTCTCTTTTGCTTTGTGAATGTATGAGGTAATGAAGAATACCACTTTACGACGCGAAGGCGAATGTCGCATTTGTGAAAATATTTTGTTCTTTTTCCCATGTCTTCAACAAAAAAATATTTATTGGTTATACAGAGCTGTAAATCACGTACGCTATCCTGTCATCCATTGATTTTTATTTATTACCCACTATCGTGTCGACGGCCACGACAACAACTGGAGTATTTCCTTGCCTCGCTTCGCTTCGCCTCGCCCTAGCCTCGCGCGTAGGATCAAGTCAATAGTTTCACACCGACGAAGATACGTATATCCCATTTTTGTAGACCGCTGATTGAGGACAGATGCACGAGTAGGGGAAGTGCGCTATGCAGCGTGGATGAGGGTACAGTCGTTTACAATGACCCGGCCGAAAGAAGTACAATGGAGCACTAGCTCCTCTTGAACCCG
>NW_022639490.1:2326012-2333719 GCF_010583005.1 Odontomachus brunneus | reverse complement strand
CCCGCCACACCGCGCCGATCCGAAAATCACTCGTCTATAACAAAGAGCTACGTTTGCGCTGCCGCAAATATGCCGTAAATGCGCTATAAAGTAGAGTATTGATTGTTCGGTGACTCGATATTTCCGACAGACTTCGACCAAGGTCGAATACGTAACTTCTCTTCACGTTCTTCCTTCGCGACGTCTCGCTGGGTGTTCAATACAACACTTTTTCTATAACTTTATATTACAGCAAAGTTATTGCTTTACATGGATTAATATATATATATATATATATATATATATATATATATATATATATATATATGTATATGTATATAACGGAAAAATATACATGGAAAAGAAACAATTTCCCTGCCACAGCTAATCATGGTTTACTAAAAAAGTGTTTGTTGTTGTAACGAAAATTTTTGTTACAGTTTTACAGCTAAATATATATTTAATATATACTCTTTTATAATTTCTTATACTGTTTTAAGTATTTTCTTTTATTTATATGGCACATACATAAAGTGCATTAATATTATATAAATAATAAAGTAAATATTTCTTTGTTCTATCAGTTAGCATATTTTTCTAAATTTTTCTTTGAAAAGATAAGAGAGGTAAGTCGAATATATTGAAATCATACATCAAGAGAGGATCGAAGGACCTTTCCTAAATCTCATAACCCTCGTCGAAATATGTAATATCCGCGCGCGTTTTAGCACTCTATTTTATCATGCTTTCGTGTGACCCAGTTGAGATTTTGTTATTTCATGTTAAATTATTGCTACACGAGAAGAGATTTCCCGAGTGGATGATGCTTGCCCAACAGCGGAAAGTATCGAAATAAATGGGCGGCTCGCGGAGCAGCCTGATTCGACGCGCGGTTCGTTTCCATAAAATCTGTTGCTCGCACCGTCGCGCTGCCCGAAATCCTAATTAAACGGCAGATTCGAAATCGTCGGCGGACCACGTACAAGCTTAATCCCAAGCGAGCGCCGATAATATCGATCGATCGATGCACACGCTGAGTTAATTAAATTAAAATACTCGTATAATAACGTGCCAGATGGCACGACCAGAACATACAACCTGGTATTGAGTAGTTCACCCCTCGGTCATCCCCCGGTATAATATGTAACTCGTTTAGCTTTGCAGGTTGGCAAAAAAGCCGGGGTAGCGAGTGGCTCACAGGGTTGTCGTGGAGTTTTACTTGGTCAGAGCATTTATGGTCTTCCTTTGCTTCTTTTTTAGGATGTTAAACGTTAAATGTAACATTCTAATGCATTAGTTACGGTTATTTTATAATATCAAAAATGAAATAAATAAAGAATAAAGAAGACAATGATATTTTCTAAAAGAATATAAACTAAAAGAAAAAAACACAAAATTGTTATTTAAATGCGAATAAATTGAGTGCAAAATATAATCAGTTTCCACATATTTATATCGTTAGTATAAAAAAGTTACAAAAATGTTTAACTAACGGAATAAAGTAAGCATAACTAAGATTTATGAGATCAGTTATTTAAATATAACGTATAAAATAATAAGTTTAATCATAAAATTGAATTAATGAGCCTTGCAATAAAATAACGTGTCCACGTTATGCAAATATTAATTCGATGTTTCAATCTGTATAAGCTTTACTTGAAAAAAGTGAGTTTTATACATGTACTCTTTTAATTTTCAGGTATTTTTGTTAAAGCAACCTATCACAAACCGCTCAGAAATAATTCTGCAATCCGCAATAGTTGACGGAAAGTAAGAACTCACGCATTTCAGAAAGACGTTTGCGTTCGGTTCGCCAACTTGACGCGGCCATGATTACCTATTTACCAATGACAATCGAATGGTTATTTAGTTTCATAGGGTGCGGATCGAACCGCAGTTTAGCATTACGAAGGCCCAAGGCAGGTCGTTAGCGGCGTTGTCGCAACATATGCGCTCGGCAGGCTCCATATGGGCTAGCATGGACCCAAATCCGAAGCAGCCCCGGTTGCCTGTGCCCCTTTACGCCGGATCGATACCATTTTGCTTCTTAATCGGTCTGCTCTGCGGCTTTATTCGATGCTCGCCACCACATTCGGAATGCATTGCAGCCAGTTATTTTTCTTGCATCCGAAAGACGATTTAGATTAGAACAAATCTCTGTACGTTTGCGATCGCAGAGCGCAATCCCTTCAAAATGTTGTTGTTTTTTAATTTATAGTATAAAATCTTTCAAGTAATACACACGCTGATACGTGTATTCAAAATTGCCAATATAGATTTGAATTCCAGGGTGTCGATGCTTTCTATTTTTGAAACTCTACGACATGTACGAAACACTGTCGTTTGATCTCTTTGAGGTTGCCCAAGTATAAACACGGCCAATGATGGCTTTAGACCATATGACGACTATGGCTAAAAACCTGCTGTTTTTTCTGCGTTGTCTGCACAGCAGCGCTGCGTGGAAAGGAAAGATCGGTCAGTAAAAGCGCGAAGATGAGTTTGCATGGCAAGTGCATGCATGGTGCTTGCACTGTAGCCGAGAGGGAGAGCGGAGTAACGACCCCCGTGGAGAACGTACGAGCAGTGAGCAGGTTGACTAGCTTTGTCCACGGTCGATGATGACGATGGGGTCGATCTCGGCACAGATGGGCCGCTAATCTCATTGAAAACTCATGAGGACTCTTGGGCAAGGGGGTGGCCATGGTAGCGAGGGGGTAAAAGCCTGTCCCCAGAAGTCTCAGCGAGGTCCTCTTCACCCATGGGGGTCTAAGCACCGTGCTAACCACCATATGTCCTACGTATATGCATACTCGTGTACGTCTGTGATGCATGTTTGCGAGAATATGCTGCGGAGTTCTTCGGGACGTGACTAGACGCGTACCCTTTCATCAAGAATACGCGATTCACGATCGAGATATCACGTGAGCGGTCGTCACGTTTCACCTGTCGTGGTTAAATGCTCCGGCTGTCGTTATCTAAAATATTAGAGCGACAAATCGCTTTAAGATTAAGATGCGAATCTTTACGCGAGTTTAGTGATTTAGGAACTGTTGATTAATTCATATCAATCGATTCTCTTTCTCTCTCTTTCTCTCTTCTTGATTTGAATGGTTTTTTCGCTCAAAACACATGTTGTTTTTGGTAGCGAAAAGAGACATTTATTAATATTTAAATAATCCTGTGCAGAAAGAGAATATATTACAATTTTTTTTTCATATAAATCTTTTTCAATTTTACAATTTTAGTAATCCAGGAATAGACTATTAGTAAAGTCCATCTTTCTAACAAACATAGTAAATTTCTCCAGAAATATAGTAAATTTTGCTAGAAACGTAACAAATTTTTTAATGACACATTATATTTCCTAAAATATAAGTAGCAGATATGAGAGATGAAATGATAGTTATTTGCTAATCTATTCCTCGATGTCAATCTATTCCTCGATTACAAAATTCTGTAGTAATTTTTATTATAAAATTCTCTCCGTGTAAAATTCTTTTCGTCGTAAATTCAGTGTCATTTTATATAGTGTATAAAATGGAAAATTTTAAATCATAATCTAGAAAGTAGAGTTTGTTGATAAAAAATGAAAAAAATAGTAGACACGATGGCCAACAGCTACCCCAGGTGTTTTTCTCCTTTATATAAAATCTGGTAGCGCGAGAAAGTTTATACGTAGCAACGGCTTTGCGGTGTCCTGAAAGGGATCGTTCTGGAGTAGTAGTATCGAGTCCACGAGCTGCTGGCTCCCGTTCGTGAATGCTTGCTGATTACTGTTTCCAGCGTAGCGCATATACATATTTAAGGTCGCGTCCACCGTTAAGATCACCGTAGCATAACTCCGCCGCCGGCTCTCTCTTCTACCTCATGCATATTCCTCCTCGTTTAACGAACACTCCGCGTAGACGTAGACGAGAGAAGGAGAGAGAGAAAGTGTGTATATGTGTGTGTGTATGTCGGAGGAAACGAGAACCGGCATCGTCGAGACGGAACGAAAAGAGAAAGAGATAGCTCCGGCACGCATTCTCCAGGCATACGGGGTTGCTTTACGAGCGGACAACTAAGGTATGCTGTGGATTTCAACCCTACCCGAGCCCCTTTCGCCTTCCCACCGGGTCACTGTAACCATCGTACCTTTCGTAACGCAACCGCTGCAACGGGCTAGAGGTTTTATACCTCGGAATCTCCTAGAGAGCCCGATGCATCCACCGTGACCGAGCCCGTCGCACTCGCTGCCTCCGGGATGCTGCGCGTAAAGCTTTGGGGACTAAGCAGCTACCAACTGGTGGCCGTCTTTGCCCTCGTAGACGGAAAACCATTAAATAGGTGTTCGTGAGTGCGCGCACGCGCCCTTACACATACGCCCTTACACATGTGTGTTTCCAAACTCCGAGAAAATAAAAATTCTTTTAATGCGGCATAATAGGTAAGGACTGATCTCATTTTATGTATCTCGTATCGATGTAACAACTCTGTCGATGCAATATTCAAGAGAGATACAATGCCGAGTTGACAAGGGTAGTCCTCCAAGATCAAACGTGATCGTTCCTGACAGCGCTGTTAGGGGCGATGGACAATCGATGAATCAGGAGATAACGAAACCTGATATCTCGTGCATATGCTCGCGCATAAACGCACTCGTGAAATATGTTACATGAATTTACGATCTGCGGGAGATGACTCGCTTTCGCTCATGTTCCGGTACAATGAATAAAATTCTGCCCGACAAGATGATACGCTACGTTTAATTCCTAATTTCGAGAGAAATAAGATATCCAGTTGTTACATAACTATATTAATTATAATATTTGTTCATTAAATGTTAATGTAAAGATATCTTTCGGGATGTGATTGTTTATATTTCGTACACACGAACTATAGTCAGGTGATTTTAATCAAACATACGTGATATTGTTCGACTGTGTTCCCATCGATGAACTTGCAAAGTGGCGCATATACAGATAAAACGTGACGCCAATCGAAACGTCAAATGCGCGCGAGGATTCGATTCGTTCTCGGTCGCGGGAAATGTATGACCTGACCGTCGCAGGAAACCCGATGTGACGTATGCGATGTTCTTCGCGCATCACGTCGAGATGCATACATATGTACGAGCGAGCATATGTGCAGCCGATCATGCATACGTTTCATCGCGAGCAATCTCCGAAAATTCGCCATTGCACGGGCGTTCGCTCGAGCGCGAGATTTATTCGTCGCCGCGACCAGATTACAGTTCTTCGGTGTATCGCTATTTCGTGACCTAGGCTGTATTCTCAATGTAACGAGGAAAGTAGATTTCACAATCGTATCGTGGAAGATATACGAGGAACTTCGACAAGGCCGAGTCTTCACCGATATCCCCGCAGACGGGCAAATTTCAGTAACATTCCGACAGTAACGCGTTGCGCGAATAATAATCTCTAGTTGATTACTTAACATGTTGATCATCATAGAGTGTCAGCATTACCGGCGTTACTATGTTCCATTAATATATGTATAAAGCGTAACTATTTGCAAATAACAAATTAGACAGATAGTTAATAGGAAGCAAGTAAAATGTGCTAACAAATCTATCAATCACGACTTGTGCGCATTGATTTAGAATAACGTAATTGATTATATTGTAGTTCCTTTTTTTAAATCAACATTATTACAGTGTAAATGTTTAATTCAACTTTCTAATAGAGACATTAAAAGGTTACCTATAAAGTTTAAAAAAAAATATCTAAAATTTGATTGCAACTTGAGTTACTAACAAAACATGAGTGTCTAACAAAAAAGTAAAAACTAAACAAATCAAAGCATCGACAAATGAGAAATTATATGAACCACTAAGAAAATTATTTTGTACAATAAAAAGTGCAATTAATTATTAAAACATATTATGCATATTCTTTATATAGAAAATGAATATAAAGAATAAAGAAACGAAAATTAAACATAATGTATACAATAATTAAAAAAAAAAATAGAAGAAAATTTATTGCATTTTTATGCAAATTCTTTAGATTATTGGTCATCTATCTTTATAATAGTTTATGTTATTAGCACGTTATTAACACGTCTTGCACGATAAAGTTTTCTCGGGTCATTAAAAAGGTTAAAAAAAATAATTAAACGTTAAATCATCATTAATACAATTATTTAGAGTATAAGTTGAATATAAACATTAGTGAACTGATCTTCATATTCCGCTAATCGCGCGTCTTTGTGGAACGAAAATTAAAATTTTATTAAATATTTTATTAATTATATATATATATAATATATATATATATATATATATATATATATATATATATATATATATATATATAATTAGAATTTCCGATAAAAATGTTCCTTAAATTTTTTGTTAATGGAATAAAAACACGTATAATACGTACAAGTTACATAATTTTTATATCAAATAAATATTTATATTAACTGACTAACTCAAGATATCAATTTAAAAAATTTTTATTGTTTTCGTCATATTTTGAGTAATGCTTCAATTCATTATTGCATGTAGTTTTAATATGTAAAAGCATTTATAATTCTGTGCAACTAATACGATATAAACTTCGTAGCAAACAGTCAGTATTCCGTTGACAGTTTTCAAGTATAAAATCTTTTTAATCTTTCGACATTCACAGGTATCTAAAAGGCATTTTGAAAAGAATTCTGTGATACGCCACAAAATAAAAGTTAAAATGACATATTTTTTCTATATACTAAAAAATAGTTATTTAAAATTATGAAGATTGATATAAAGTTGTTTTTTTTATGTTGTGTTTCTCTTATATATATATATATATCATATATGATATATATATATATATCATTTTCTTACATTTTCTTGAAGTACTAAAAAGTTAACACAAAATTCTGAAAAAATTCTCAGAGCTCTATGAGAACAAAATATACAATTTTTATCTCTTCATATTTTCCGCTAAAGTTGACAGAATTCAAGTAAAAAATTATTGAAACCAATAATCTTGTAGATATTTACGTAAATATCTTAGAAAATAGAGGTCGTATAAAAAATTTTTTCAAGCAAAAGTTATTTGCGTTTTTACGTTGAATAAAATGCCGTAATAAAAAAATATGTATTTCTATTTAAAAAAGCAAAGTTGACCTTGTTCTGACCTTGGCGACGCCATCCTATGTCAAATAACTACTATTGTTGAATGCGTTTTTTTAAGCCTTACAACTTTTGTCTGAAACATTTTTCTCTCCCGTGCTTGGTTTTCGACATATTCGACTGGATGGATTAAAATGGTCCACCCTGTATATACATATATACAGGGTGAACCATTTTAATCGACGGACTCAAATTGCTCCTAAAATACGCCAGCTACAAAAAAATGGTTAAGACAAGAGTTGTAGAGGACACCGAGGGTCATTTTACCGTGCTAATAATTTTGACCTTCAGATCGATTTTCAAGGACATTCGAAGGTCAAAGTCATTTTTTTAAATTAGAACCCCTATTTTTGACACCGGATTCGAAAAGAGCAGAAAATTTTACGTTAAAAATGATATTTAGATTTTTTTCTGAGTCCAAGAAGGTTAAATAAAAAATGATTAAAAACAACTTAGAAGCTGTTAATGTTAATTTTAAAGATTTTTATGTATGGTAAATGTTTCGCGGTACTAACAAATACTAATAGAAGAAAAGTTGTGAAACGTTGTCATTCCATTTCCGAAATTAATGCGCAATAATCTCACTTTGATATGATTATTAATAA
>NW_022639490.1:2325790-2326002 GCF_010583005.1 Odontomachus brunneus | reverse complement strand
TATGACATTCCCCTAAAATTAATATCATATCAACAATTTCATTAGAAGGATAGTCAGCCATATTTAAAAAAATTTTTTCAAGTTACCCTGCACTTAAAAAAGAAAAATTGTTAAAGGCAATACTTTAAAAGTGTTTGTTTTTACTTTTAAAATTTTATTTATTACGCCTTATTAATAATCATATCAAAGTGAGATTATTGCGCATCAATTTC
>NW_022639490.1:2325435-2325617 GCF_010583005.1 Odontomachus brunneus | reverse complement strand
AAGTGTTTGTTTTTACTTTTAAAATTTTACTTATTACGCCTTATTAATAATCATATCAAAGTGAGATTATTGTGCATCAATTTCGGAAATGGAATGACAACGTTTCGCAACATTTCTTCTATTAGTTTTTATTTGTTAGTACCGCGAAACACTTATCATGCATAAAATTCTTTAAAATTAAC
>NW_022639490.1:2325310-2325425 GCF_010583005.1 Odontomachus brunneus | reverse complement strand
CTAAAAGTGTTTGTTTTTACTTTTAAAATTTTACTTATTACGCCTTATTAATAATCATATCAAAGTGAGATTATTGTGCATCAATTTCGGAAATGGAATGACAACGTTTCGCAAC
>NW_022639490.1:2309656-2322261 GCF_010583005.1 Odontomachus brunneus | reverse complement strand
AAAAGTGTTTGTTTTTACTTTTAAAATTTTACTTATTACGCCTTATTAATAATCATATCAAAGTGAGATTATTGTGCATCAATTTCGGAAATGGAATGACAACGTTTCGCAACATTTCTTCTATTAGTTTTTATTTGTTAGTACCGCGAAACACTTATCATGCATAAAATTCTTTAAAATTAACATTAACAGCTTCTAAGTTGTTTTTAATCATTTTTTATTTGACTTTCTTGGACTCAGAAAAAATCTAAATATCATTTTTAACGTAAAATTTTCTGCTCTTTTCGAATCCGATGTCAAAAATAGGGGTTCTAATTTAAAAAAATGACTTTAACCTTCAAATGACGTTGAAAATCGATCTGAAGATCAAAATTATTAGCACGGTAAAATGACCCCCATTGTCCTTTACAATTCTTGTCTTAACCATTTTTTTTGTAGCTGGCGTATTTTAGGAGCAATTTGGATCCGTCGATTAAAATGGCTCACCCTGTATATACTACATATATATACATATATATAGTACATATATATATATATATATATATATATATATATATATATATGTATATATATATATATATTTCTATTAATCTTTATTGAATTTTTATAAGCAGAAAGTATAACCTACCAACACTTTTATAAATCTAAAAAATCGGTAAAAATTGTTAATGATATTCTAGATTTTTTAAATATTAACAATGTATGTGTAGCCTTGAAATATAATTGTAAGGAACGGAAAAATATAAAGGAATTGTTTCGTGTTTTGCTTACAATGTATATTTTTTTAATACATTAATTAATTAATTTTTACTCAAAATTGATATTCGACGTATAATTGAGCCGTTACTTTAATATCTCAATAATTACCGTGATACTGTTTTCTTTCTCTTATTCCAAAATAGATTATTTTTCGACTCAGTTTAATGAATTCTAATTGCCGATGAGTGCTCGGATATCTAAATACACACATCTTATATTCATTCAGTAAATGTCAATGTGTTACCTACGGACGTACATATTATCGCTATTATCGTTGCTGAGTTATAAGTGTACAGTACTCTCGTTGCATTGCATTCCAAAGGTTAACTTCACCTTTTGCGATAATAAGAATATTGTCGCGGGCGATTCTTCATGGATACATGGGGAGAACGCAGGTGTTCGCCCTGTTTCAATGCGTCGATCATGTCGAGCATGGACCCAGAATCGAGACTCGGACAAATTACTCGCGAGACCAGACTTAATCTACGCCGACACCTCCAGGGAATGCCGGAAGAGAATCAAGGTCGCATCTGTGAGATCCAGAGCGACGCCACGCTCGTCGTCTTGGGTCTTTTCGCGCTTAAGATTGATGACGCCGCGCCGCGTTTTCCTCTTCCCGTTCTCAGTCGGTCTTGCCTCCACTTTCCACGACGACGCGATATATAGGGAGACTCGGCGGTGAGGGAGAGACGCGATTTCTCGGTGCAAATGAGACATCTCCGCCTGTGCAGTAGCCGGAGAACTCGCAGTTGATCCTCGGAGCAAGTGGAACACCGTGACAAATGTTGCGCGACATTGGTTCAGGAAGTCCCGTGATGTATCTCCGTCCATCCGCTTCGCGTGGCATAAATAAATGCCTTAAACTGCTTTAGAGCTTGTGAAGTGCTTTTTTGGCTTATTCTCTTTAAATCTTGAAACAATTATTACATACTTGAGAAATCGTTGATACAGATAATGGCTCCCGATATACTAGTAAAGATTCAAATATTAAGTTGAGTGAGAAGGTGAAATATTATTATATATTCTGTTGTTTTCTTAGTTCTGCATTTTTAGCAGTAATTACTTATACTGAAATTATAGTTACTTTCGACGAACTATACTTTTTTGTTGTTCTAACAAAAAAATAATTGCAGTGTTTAAAGAAGTTATTATTACTAATATACTATAATATAATATTTATATATAATACTTAAAATATTTATAATACTTGCTACGAGAATAGTTTTTTTGGCTGTAATTACTTCTCGACATAATTATAATCGCAAATATTGAACACTTTTCTTTCAATTATATCAGATCAAACACGTTTTTCACAAAAATATTTGTATTGAAAATTAACGCGTTAAAGTATCACAATGCTATAATGTAATTAATGTATTTTTCATTGAGATACTTGTATATACATACTTGTAACTGCTAGTTCAGTTATAAGTATAGCAATCAACAAAAATTCGCTTAGTTAATAGAAAGAATCAGTTGATAGTAGCAATTGTTCTTATTATTAACGCAGTTTACATCTTATAGACAGTATCATTGCATGTTAGGCATGACAACGTTAATTCCATTGCCGTAAACTGTAGAAAATTGAATTGGATATAAAGTGTCCAGTGCACAAGGATTTATGAATTTGGAAAAGAATTATGAATAGATTTTGTGCAGTAAAATTTTACTTTTACTGTGGTTAAAATAAATGAAATGTACAGAGCAGTCAAATGGAAATGTTTTCATTCAAAATTAGTAAATATTCATCGATTATCAATGTAATACTCTTTTTACAGATTCACTTTAAGAGAGCGGTCACCAACCTTTCTATCGCGATATAGGTCATGTTGAATAAATAACGCATCCTAACTTGTAATCCTTACGAGTTTTTTGTATATACCTGTTAGCCAAATCTGGCTCATCGTGGTAACGCGTCGCGAAAAGATCACCGCATGATTCGCTCGTCGTTCCGGCTGGAACGCGTTCTCCTCCATAAAAGGAAGGGAACCAAGAGGGTCCCGGTGGGTCTCCCGGCGTCGTCCATCATTCGTCGGAATGGCGAAACGCTCGGTAGATTTGGGTTTTCAGCGTGGAGGAGATCTGCATAGCGCGAGCCGGCATCTCGGGACGAGCGAGCTAAGTGCGGGATTATGCAAAGCAGCGGCCATACAGTATAAAAATACGGAGCGACTCTGCGCCATCTTTTCCGGACCATTCTAATAACTCCCTCTTTCCATCCACCTTCCTCCGACTTCTCGGCTAACTTTTCTCCACCAACCATCCCACAACCGGCTTCTACCGGCTGTGTGTACCACTGAGGGGTAAAACCGACCGACCGACCGACCGACAGACCGACTGGCTGACCGAACGTTCATATAATAGCACTAGTCAACACTGATTTTGTCACAGAAGGAATGATTTCAGAAGGAGGTTATTTCGATAGGATTTTTTTCTCGTAGATTACGAATCTGAAACTCGAAATGTTCCATCATGTTATGTTTTTGAGAAAAACAGGATCAAAGGGTAAAAAAATCCGTTTTTCGCATTTTGAATCTCTGTCACAAAGAAACGCGACGTGATAGAATACTTTATGTAGGCTCAGATTAAAACTTGAACCTTAAACTTTAAAATTATTGAGCAAAAGAACATGTGACAATATTGTGAAATCCTGTAGCACAAGTTTTTTGACCGGGCGCGCACCAATTTTAATCTTGACAGTGAACTTGGTTACACCGGAGAGTCTAAATAAGTAAGTCGACATAAAAAGGATACCTTAAAATAAGGAGGTTTAAAAAGTTACCGAAAGTTATCATAAATTACCGGTAATTGTTCATAAATTTATATTTCATAATTTATATTATATTTTCATAATTTATATTATAATTATAATTTATGGAAAATTACCGATAATTTATGGTAACTTCCGGTAACTTTCTTAACCCGTAACAAATACCATGGGGTCCCAGGGACCTCAACTAATTTTATTTTTGTGATAATTCTTAAACTATTTTCTGTTATTTATAAGTAGCTGTGAATTATATGCATTTGTTTTTCGTCTGGGATCACAGTGACCCCATTGTATTGTTAACATTACTTTATGAAAATAATTTTCTTAATTTTCAGCTCAATATTACTCATTCTTCATGCAAAAGAAGTAAAAGCTCTTGCCGTTAGTAGAACCTGAATTTAAGAGACGTCTTACAACTCAATACTATATTCATAAGCCATTGCGTTTAATAATTTCATCTATTTTAAAAATTGAAGAAACTGAAAAATAACATTATTTTGCCATCCAGAGTAAAAAGCCATTGCGTTTAATAATTTCATCTATTTTAAAAATTGAAGAAACTGAAAGGTAACATTATTTTGCCATCTAGAGTAAAAAGCCATTGCGTTTAATAATTTCATCTATTTTAAAAATTGAAGAAACTGAAAGATAACATTATTTTGCCATCCAGAGTAAAATGCAATAAATGTCCTAGAGATAAAGATATGAAGACCAAAGTAGTATGTGTAAGATGCAATGAACCAGTATGCACCAAATGTGCAAGCACCATCTGTAACGATTGCATCTAAAAACCCTATAGATTTTAATGTTATGTTTAATTTAACAATACCTGTTTATGTTTTTTATCTATGACCTGTTTTTAATCTATAACCTGTGAACTTAGATTAAAACATGCATTTTTTTCTATGTCTTTATTCGTCTTCCAATGTATTTTATTTCAACACTGTCTATATTGTGTTCATTTTACAATCAGTTAGCGTTTTCTTTTAGATTACTAAAAAACTGAGATTGTTATTATATATGTCTAGTTGTAATATAATATTCGTAAAGTATTATTTTCAAACTAATAAATCGTTTTTCTTACTATTTTATTATCATGTTAAAAATGGTAAAAATTTATTTGGGCTGGACCTCATTGTACCTATAGCTTGAATAAAAAGGCATGGTACCTGTTACGGGTTAAACCTCTTTATTTTTACGTCGGTTTACTTTAGACTCTTCGGTGTAACCAAGTACATTGTCAAATGCGAGATCAAAATTGGCGCGCGTCCAGTTAAAAAACCAGTGTTATACAACTGCACAGTATTGTCATAAGTTTTCTTGCTTTATAACTTTAAAGTTTCATAGTTCAAACTTTAATTTGAGGCCACATAAAATATTCTATCACCTCCCGTTTCTGTATGACAGAGGTTAAAAGCACAAAAACAGGTCTTTTTACCCTTTGACCCCGTTTTTCTAAAAAAACGTGACGTGATGGAACATTTTGGATTTCAGTTTCGTAACCTATAAGAAAAAATCTTATCGAAATGATCTGTTATTCTTTTTGTGACATAAAAATGGTCAAAAATGTTGATCAGTGTAGCAAGCTAAAGATTTTGGCAAATATATTTGTAAAACTATCATCGATACCTTAATATGTTCCCTGGAAATGTAATTTCGATTTATTGTTGCCATTATGTGTGCTTTATAAGAGTGAAACTATGCGTCCAACAATAAAATGAAGGCCAATAACGTATTTATATATTTTTTAAAATTTAATTTATTTAAATATAAACATTTAGTTTTTTTTGGTCTTTAAAAATTATCACAGATTAAAGTGGAAGTACAGAAACAAATTTTTTATGTCTTCAGTGTGACGTTTTGTCAACATCTTATAATATAAATTATAGTTGTATTAATATACGCTCCTTAACCTATAGTTTGAAAATAATCATTCCAAACGTGAAGAATATTTAACTGTGCACGATTCTTATAACTTATCTAAAGATTAACACTGCATCCAATTATTTTTCAATTTTAATTATTTAATCACGTTTTTAATTTTTAATACTTTCAATTATCTTAATTTTTACTACATTTCATACAACTGACCTTTCTATATATTGAATTTTGAATTTTTCGTACATAATTTCTTCTATATCTATGAATACTATAATTGTTTTAATAACATAACTGTATGTACATAATTAGCGGAGCATATTAGTTCTACATGTGAGGCGTTTTGCAATTTTCGTAACGCAAACTACGTCCATAAAGACGTAGGACTACTCGTCCATAAAATATAGCAGATTATATAGCAGATAGCAGATTAATGCATAATATTGATATAAAATAAAGAATTATTTTAAACCGTTCTTGCGTGAATAAATAACATCGCGGAAGTATTATGCGATTTCTAATCGTCGTTGAGACTGCTGATAAAGTTATCGTTAATTTTTATCAGAGTATTTTATAATGTAACATCGTAAGATAACGGATATGCACTGAATATTTCGCCGACACACGTTAGCCCATTTCTTCTTCCGTGTGCAATCATCAATACGAATTAAACCGGCGTTAACAGAATGCTCTTAAGAGCACATGGCGCGCCTGAGCGTTTACCTAGTCATCGTTATGATAAACGACTCGCTTAGTATCCACCCGTTAATTTCTTCGTTCCATTATACACTCGGTTCTAGTAGCGATGGACGTAGTAACAATAGATACAACCGTCGGCAGGATACATCCTGCTCTGCACATTGAATCGTCTTCCAGAAATTAATTAACTTGTGAGTTTCTGCCTACTTGCAATCGATTGAAATTACTCCAAAGCGTTTTCGATTTTTAAGGAAGCTGCTTGACATATCGATATGGAAACTTTCGAATTCAAATCAGTACCGTTTCACGTACACGTACTGTTTATTTTAAACACAATGACAAACATTGCAATAAAATAAAAATATATTAGTAAAATTACATGGAACTATATATATTATCGAATTTGATGTTCTGAATCAAGAACATTATATATAGAATGTTTCTTGAATACTGCCTAATATTTTAAGAGTTGATTTTTGAGGTCATTAAAACAAAAATATAATCTCAAAATCTTATTTCAGAGATATAGGATATATATCAAAAATTTTATTTATTATTTTTTTTAATAGTTCCCTTTTTTAATAGTAAAAAAAGATCTTTCTTTCAAACTAACAATAGGAATAGGTAGGATATTACCTTCATTATGGACTTATAATCGCCTATAGTTGTAATTTATAATTGTAAGAAATCAATGGCATAGAAATAGTAAGATTAGGAAGTACATTAGGATAGTTAGGAAGTACATTACTGCTCTGAACTTGTGTGTGTACGATATATATACATGTATATATATGGGTGTGCGTGTACGAGCGTGTGCGTGTGTAGTACCCTAATTGACGGAATTTTTTGTAGATTTTTATCATTTTATTAATTACGAACAAAAAGATATTTTTCATAGATTTTTATAAAATTATTATAGTTTATATTAGTTAGGAAGTACTTGCGAATATATTAATACAGAATTTTTTACATTATTTATCTCTGAAACAATATTCTCAAGATATATTCATATTACCTTTCTTTCACATAAAATGACCTCAAGAAGTAATTTCTAAAATATTGAACAATACTTAAGAAACATTCTGTACAATTGTCCCGGAACATTTTGTTTATATATACTGAAAAAAAAATCAGCTAAAACGAAACAAGTTTCTAAATTAAGCAAATTTTATTGATTAACTGCAATTGAGTCAAATTGGATGAAACTTAAGTATATTCAATGATTTGTGTGGATATAGGAATTTCAATTAAAAAATTTAGTCAAAAATAAATAAAAGATTACTAAAAACTGAAGTGTAATTATAAGGACTCTATAAATGTTCTTTCAACTAATGAAAAAATTAATCTAACTTTATGATATGAGTAATTTTACTTCTATATGAAAGATAAGTAAATCAGATGATAACTGTATTGAGTTAATAACTTTGAGATAATTTGCAAGATTTGTTGAAAAGAATTTATTACAATAGTTTCCTCATGATCGAATAAGTTATAGAGTTTGGATACACGATTTAGCGGCCATCGATATATTGCACTAACTACTTCGTCCCTCGCAGATAAATTTTCGTCGCGGTGAGATATAAGTGAGCAAGTTTTACCATTTGAAGTTTTATATGATACTGGCGGCTATGTATACTGCCTAGGACCTAATTGTACAGTTAATATTGTACAGACCTAATTGTTTAGCTTTTTTTGGATTTTCTGGCTTCCGGCACCTTTGGTTGTCAATTATTATGTTTTTTATTATTAAGTTAAAAAAATTTAAATTAAAACAATTTTTTTAACTAATAAACTGAGTATAGATATATAAAGACATTGTTTTAATTAATGATCTATCACGACATATATATATTTGGTGGAAAAATAAAATATTATTATACATTATTTTGTTTGATAACATTTTCTTTGATATGTATGTAATTATTTTTTTATATTATATGTAGTTTACTCAACTCGAAAGAAAAGAAGAGTTAAACTTTTTATTCGGTTACTACATCTGACAATTCATTTGGTTATCGTTACTTTTCGGTGTAGTCAAATCAACATCACAATTAATTATATAATATAATAATATAATTATAATATAAAATATAATATAATAATAATAATTTTGTTGAATATAATGTTTGTTTGATACAAATAATAGATTACAAGGACATCGAAATTATGTTGAAAGAATTAAAGTATTTATTTCGCCATATATACAACCAAAAATTAAGTTTGCTCAACGTAATTCTAGTTGATCCAAATAATGTTTTTTATGTTGTATATATTAAAATTCAAAAAACTTATTTCCATTCTATATTAAGAGTTAATAATGCGTTGTTTATTATATAATTAATCTTCCATTTTAATACTTGTTCTGATATTTCAGCATTTTATAATCCAGGACTTACGATACTTCTTTAATAACGCGTCACAGATAATCGCTCGACTTGTTATCGATAAAATCGTTATCGAATATATCAACTCGCAAGTAGATTTCGCAACGGCAAAATTAAACAGCAAAATCTGTTGGCACGATGGAACCGTTTCGCGAACAAACGCGGCTGTCCGCGCGGAAAAAATGTTCCGTGATATCGGAGAGAGGGGGGTTCTTTGTGCATCCGCCATCCGCGTGATAGAGAAGCGATCACATGTCACTTCTGGTGAGTTTCCTGCTTAAATTCGAGAACTTCTCGCCTAGGCGACTCACGTTTACGGCGGTCGAGGCGCGAGATAGCGGCGTCCGATAGCGCCCGGCTGGAAGTCGCATTAATTTTCCTCGGTTGACTCCCTCGCGCGCCGCTCCGTGCCGCGTCGTATCACCACTCCCGCGTTGCAAGAGATGCTTTCTCGCCGAGGGTGGCTCACGGAACAAGCATGCAAGGGACGTTTCTCCCGCAGCGGCTGCGGCTGCGGCGGCGTTTAGGTAAGGTATTCACGTAACACATAAGCAACCGCCACGCGCAGCCCACCGTGTGCACAGAGATAAGAACCAAAGGTGGCATCTTAGGCGGCGCTTCGAATAGAATTAAATTCCCCGGAGCAACCTCGTAGAGAGAGAAACAGAGAGAGAAACAGAGAGAGAGAGAGAGAGAGAGAGAGAGAGAGACCGCAACTCGATATCGCTAGAACGATATCAACAAGAGCGGATGCGGAGACAAACTTCTCTCGTTGAACAGATAGACGAATAGATACGGAGTACGGGAGGTTGGGTAAGTGGGTGGATGCGTCGAAGGAATGGCGTACGTCAGGAATTTTGATGTAACTTATTAAATACCAAGAAATTTATTAAATATTGATGCGTGCGTACGTATATATACGCAAATGGTTATAATAATTTTAAAATATAAATGTATTGTATTATCTTAGAGCTTTTTATTACAAAAATATATTATGTACTCTAGAAAACTATAACTCCAGGTGTTATATATAAAGATATTGTTACGCTCGCGCTTGCACACGCGATCGTGCACGGGAAGAATTAATATAACACTCAATTATAAAGAACGAGTAGCTTTTACTATTTACAACAATTCACAATTAAACGAGCTCAGTTTCAATACAATCTATACACGTCCGTTTGCAACCACGGCTAGCTGTCAACTCTCAGCTGTTATTTACTTTCCTTGACAACCCAACGTCAAGGAGCGCTTGTCATCCTAGACCATCGGGTGTCTGTACATATTTCAAGGGTACGGGCGCAACAATATTATAAGGATTTATATATACAGCCGGACAGATTGTCCATTACTTTGAGAAACAAATTCTTCTAATGAACGTAACGTATATGTTCTCACACCAAAATAATAAATACTTATTTGGCCGTGATTATACATACACGTATATTACAATTTTATCTTTGAAACATTTTAAGAATAATTGGATTGTTAAAATATGATAGAGTTATTATATTTGCACAAATGTTACCCGTATTGTTCGCTCGATCTGTTCTAACAGAGGCTTCGTATCATAAGAGCACGTTTCGCCACGGCGAAATTACGATAACGTTTAAACAGCAGTCGATTCATTTGGTATGCATAGTCCCGGCTATAAGTCAAGGAATTGCCTAAACGTCCGTAAAATCTAAATCTCCCGCACTCATCTCGAGGATCTCCCCTCCTTTCGGTATGAGTATGTAAACCACGCCCAGTTATTTCAACAATCCTCTGAACTTATCGCACATTCAATTTGTCAAGCCGAAACCACCCTGTTTCAAGAATTCCTAAAGAGATACTAACCTTTCCTCATTCCTCAACGTATATTCTTACTTCATATATATATATATATATATATATATATATATATATATATATGTGTGTGTGTGTGTGTGTGTGTGTGTGTGTATATATGTATATATATACATATATCGCTTTATAAACCTGTGAAACATTCGAATAAATTATATTTTTACGTAGATACACGTACACACAATAGGTGTACGCAATTATCTTCAAGTAAGAAAGTATGTACAAAGTACATAGAGGGAGATACTTGTAAAGAAAATATTATTTATGAAATGTTTTATCTTAACCTTTAAACTACCGGAAAGTTTAAATATAGACGCGAGCCGTGATCACAACTTTGTATATATCTAAAATATAAGGTATAACTTTAGATTACTTTCTTCGGGGATTTGAATACTTCAAATCCCGGTGGTTTAAAGGTTAAAAATATATACATATTTTATTTACAACGTAGAATATTGTCATTACAATATCTTTTTTGACATTTAATAGTTGTATTTGTTATATGGATTGCATAGCTATACCAAGTGGCGAAGTAAGTTTTTGTCTCGAACAAATGGATAGCGAATTTTAATGGAAAACCGAACGTGTGGCTGAAGCGGCCGGAAGGGAATCGCGATGATTCTGTGAAATATGGCTCAGGAGCGAGCAGGTTTTCGGCGGGACTACGTTAATGGGTGATTGATAAACGACCTTTTCTCATCAACTGCATCGGCTGCATATTTATCACCGTGTGGCCCCGATAGAAGTGCCACGTACACACGCTACCATGCAGCCGCGTCAGCGATGCGAAAAGTAGATGACATTACACCTTCCGTAAAAGATGTAAAACATTGTACAAAACTCTCACTGAAAAGCGAGCTACAAATATGCACGAAAGAAATATGCGCATGCTACGTAAATTCCGATTCATATAGAACATTATATTCAATGCTGCAATTAAATAATTCCGCAAGGAATTTTTCCCCAATTTATTATGCATTTGTAGAAACTAAACGAAGTATATGCACTCTCCATTTTTGAGAATTAACATAAGAATGAAAAACGTTGCTTTGCTTTTACTCTCAATATCTTCACATGTACAATCAAAATATTTCTTTCGTTGAAATTTTGTAGCGATAATTTTCGTAAATATATTTTCAAAAAGACTAAAACAGCTTTCTAAATTCCTTCGAGTGAAATGCTACTTGAAAAGTAGGATGACAGTCAAGTCTTTCGAATTCGAGTAATTTTTCACATATATAAAATAAATACTCTACTCTAAATTGTGGAGTAAATATTTTTATTTTAAATCGAAAGATGACTTTGATGTATACTATAATTCATAAATGCCTCGCAATTACCCAAATCGAGAGTTACATTTTCGAAAAAGCGCATTTATTTCTAGATACGCATTCATTAAGATATTGGGAATGATATTTTCTCTCTTTTTCTTTATTATAGCGTTACCAAGTTTTTTACTTATGTCTATACGCTAACATATAATTTTTTTTTAAATATATGTTTATTGAATCGGGCTACTTTTCTGCAGAATATATGAGATATAATAACTTATGAAAGAATAACTTTCTTTACATAGAAAAAAAGAATATTCTTGTTTGAAGAATATTTTTATTGTTGACATTTTAAGAATAAAATTAATGTTAAAAAAAAGGTTATATAGCATTGCACGGTGATAAGTCAGTTTTCAATCAAGACAAATATAGTGAAATTAACAATCATTTTCTCCTAAAATATTATAATATTAATATTTTTGGTTATATATTATTAGTCTTCAATAAGAAAAATATTGTTGGTTATACACGAGAAAATGATTATGTTAGTTTTATTATATTCATCTGGATTGAAAATCAATTTATCTTCATCCAACGTCATATAATCTCATTTTAATATTAATCTTATTTTTAAAATGTCAACACACAATAAAGATATTTTCCAAACAAGAATATTATTTTTTCTGTGTATTGACGCGAACAAAACGCCATGCTGTTAAAGAATCAAATGCTTTGAGACATCATTGTCTAATGCTTTACTGATTAATGGACAGTCATGATAAACGTGTATCTAGAAATAAATTTGTCTAATCGAAAATGTTTAGTAATTTTTTATCTGAGGAATGGTAAGACATTTATGAATATCAGTATATTCTTTCGTTAAAAGAACAAATTTACTCTAGTCGACTAAAGCACTCCTTCAGATTTCATTCTAAGATTTTACTGTGAGAAATTTAGAGAGAGAGAGAGAGAGAGAGAGAGAGAGAGAGAGAGAGA
>NW_022639490.1:2303525-2309114 GCF_010583005.1 Odontomachus brunneus | reverse complement strand
AGAGAGAGAGAGAGAGAGAGAGAGAGAGAGAGAGAGAGAGAATAAATATTTTCCTTTTCATTCATTGCGCGTAAATGTTTTTCAATTTTTTAATACATTAATTTCCACGTTACACGCGATTACTTGGAATCGTTCGTTCGACGACATATTAATTTCCATGCAGAAATCAATCAAGCCAAAGTACATGCGCGCATTGAGATATCCCTTTCACGGACCTTCGCGACAGATACTCCCGGTGTTAAATTTCACGGCTCGACGTTAACAGCTCACGCGTGTCCGCCACGTGTCGAGCATCCGTGTCTGTTCCGTGCGCGTGTGTTTAACTTTGTCGAAATAGACGATGCGAAACTTTCCCTTCCTAGCCGTGTTGCGAAGGCAAAACGGGCAGATGGCTGCAAGATTCTTATTCGCGCGCGACCTATTTTTCTACTTGAGAATTTAGGATAAAAGGATCGGCGAGAGATGAATTTTGCAGTTTGAGTCTTTTATTTTGAGAATTTTATTTACCGGCCGAACTACGTGAAATCACGAAAGAGCAGTTTATAGAAGAGATTTATCAAAATCGTCAGTATAAGTTAATAGTCTTAATTATGTATCATTTAAAATTAGAGTATTTTTATTAATTTACACAAATTTGTCGATCAAGCATTAAAAGGAACTATTCATACCAATATAAACATTAAAGTTTACATAACATTAAAGCGTATAACAACAAACATTAAAGTTTTAAAACAAAATAATTGAAGACTTTAAATTAATTGATTTTAAATAAAAAATAAGGTAATTATGCAGAATAATGGACCACCCTCCGATTACCTTGACCTTGACATATGTTGTAGATGTCACCCTCCTGAATAACTCTCAGAAGGTTTTAGCCGTCGCTCATTGTTTGTTAAAAAGTTATTGATGAAAAAAGTTCGAAAAATACATTACAATTTTTCGATACTGTGTACCGTTAACGAGCAATATCGAACGACTAGCAGGGTGCGCCCCCCGCACCTCCCTCCAAATTAACCTAACCCAACCTATCGTTACATTAACACAAAAGTTGAACACTTTAATAAACAATGACTGACGCTTAATGTGACGATAGGTTGGGTTAGGTTAATTTTTAGGGGGGGTGCGGGGTCGCAGCCCCCCGCTAGTCGTTCGAGATTGCAGTACTTACTAAAAAAATATTTTACAATATTTTACGCATAAATAATTTAACAACTCGATTCTTCTCGTCGTTAATGCGAGAAATTCATAGAATTTCATTTTTCAGCAGTCGAACAGTAATTATACGAAAGTATAGTCGTATAATAGCTTATCATTCCTTACAAGTACGTTTCATATGTCTAATATCAACAATAACTTATTTCATTCCGGTAAGAAATGTAAACAAAACAACTTTCATTTATCGAACAACATGACAATACGAAATTACAATATCAATATATATAATATCAAAAAATTACATTATATTCATTACACTTTCTTTGTTAATAACTTTTTAATGAACAACGAGCGACAGTGAAAACTTTTTGAATATTATTCAGGATAGTCAATATATATCTTTGGTAAAATATATCCAAAGATTATTAAAATCAAAGGGTGGTCCGTTATTCTGCATATTTATCAAAAATAATTATAGAAACGTTTACATGCTTAAATGCGGATTACGGGTTAGCAAAAACTTAACGTTTCTACAACAAATTATATGACATTCAATTTTATATAAATAATATTCATATTCACATTGTATTTTAATTTATATATAATAATGGTGTATGTAGTACAATTTATTCTAACAGTTTTATATACTTAAAGAGTCGGTGAAGAAAATAATTTTTCTAGAATTTTCTCTTAAATATTAACATTATTATAATATATTAATTTTTTTGAATACATTAATTTAATATATCAATAAATCCAGTTGGATCTGAAATTGATATAGTTACCTTAAATTATGCAATGTGAAGTCACCATGCCTACCTTTAATACAAGCAACGGTATCTATCCAAAACAGAGGACTGCGTAAGCGATTTTAACTCTCTTTTTGCTCGCATCAAACTTTTTAATTGAGGGAAGCCAGACAGAACGCGGGGCAGAGGGACGTAAAATGGAATTAGAGATCGGTATATCGCTGTCTCCGAGTTTGTGGGGAACGGCGCTGTATGATCGACAATAAATATGGTTCATAATCCAGGAATGGCTACGTCAAGATACAGAGAGTTTCGTAGCGCCCCGTCGTGCGACGCGTGTCATACGTAAGGTCGTCGTAACGACTTTCCCGACTTTACGACTCCGAATTAGGATTAGACTCGGTTGTATCGCATGCCGCACTATCTGCTGCGCATGAAGCGGATCGTTTAATTTATTCCGGGCATGAATTGGCGAAGCCATCTCCGAGAGCAGAGTGTCTCGCTGGGATATTTGAGTTTATCGAGTCACTGAGAGAGAAAGAGTGAGAAAACGAGAGAGGAAAGGAGGGGGAGAGAAGGAGAGAGAGTTTGTTTCGCATAATTGAATCTTCCATCCTATATTTTTCGTTGTCGTGAAAATAAATTTCAGCGCGATTTACGATTGTTACGATAACGTACGCATCACATCGTCCAAATTATTGTGTCGATAATTTCTATATCTATAGGGCGTAAGAAGGTTCTACATTAAATTTACGTGATCAATTCTTTCTTAAAAACACTTTAATGAAGAAAAAAAAAAAAAAAAATGAAAAACGATAATTGAAATCTTTTCTCAAAGATATCTTCTTAGAATTAACTAATTACTGATGATATCATATAATTTTTATGTTAAATTTTTCATTCATTATTTATTTTTCATTTTCATGGTTCTATTTATATGTAATAAAAGTCGGAATCCTCTAATTTTTATCTCAGATAATCTCTTCGTCAATTCCCCTTGATACCGAAACAACTACTATTTTTCTCGTTTCGATCTCCAGTGTTTATGGATGTAAGAACGTTTCGTGTTTTTGGAACGTTCTGTATAAGATACAAGAAACAGCGACGTTCTTTCGCAATACTCGTTCGTGAGTCTGCCAGGCGTAGGATAGCGCCAATCGAAAAGTCATTACAACTTTTTGCCGACTCAATCAAGAAGTTAATGTCCTTTAACCTTGCGTCGTTTCCCGTAGGATTTTCCTTTGCCGAGATCCGGAGAATCGCGTAAGAAACCGACGGGTCTCACATGCCCGGTAAAATAGATCACCGGCGTATGATTGATCGCCTATTGGCTCCATGGGATAGAGAATGCTTTTTGTCCAATGCACACACTTGTATCGGAAGTTATTCTTCCTATGGGTACGATGCCTTCCGTCCTGCCTTGAATCGAGGTTTTCTCGTGGAATTACGATTAAATAATAACGATAATTATACATTATACATTAAATTTGTTAAAAAATATACAGAGTGTCCGACGCAAAGTGTTCCATACTTTGTGTGCATGTACATTAGATTAAATTGAACCCAAAATCTCTCAACTATTTTGCAAAAAAACACAGAACTTTGAGTTATTAATTAAAGAGAATTACGCGAAGAATCACGCGCAAGATAGCAGATGAACTGTGATAACAGCGACGCAATCGTGTGCTTATAGATTAGGTAAAAAAACAGAATAAAAAGGTTATATATATTTTTTGCAAATAACTACGTAGATTTTTATTTATCAATTAAAAGAGGTCGGCAGATGTATATGTGATAGTTTACAGTTGTGTGCGATAATACATCAATCTTTTTTAATTAATAATTAAAAATCTAAATGGTTATTTGCAAAACAGTGAAGAACTTTCCTCAACTTGACTTAATCTAAAAAACACAGACGTTGCTATCATAACTTATTTACCGTATCGTGCGATCACATTTCCAATCTTTTTTAATTAATAACTCAAAATTTTCCGTAGTCGTTTGCAAAATGGTAGAAAAACTTTATATTCAGTTTGACCTAATCTATATATATCCCGAGCAAAAATGTATCTAGTAGAGCAGATTTCAAGACTAATAGCTAGATAGTAACGACTAGATAAGTTTTCTAGCCAGTCACTAGCTCGTGACTGGCTAAACATTCCTATTCTCAGTCTTTTGAATGTCAGGACTATCTAGTAACTATACCAATTACATAGATAATGGCTAGATGAAAAAGATTACACAGTAACGAGATAGAAAATCATCGATAAATCCTAAATAGAAATTGGATATCAGAACTATCTAGTACTTATACCAATTATAGTCACATGTTATTTTTTTGTATCTAGCTACTATATAATTTTTCTGGTACAGCCACTAGGAGAAGTGAACGTTACATTACTAGCTAGTAGCGATGTAAGACCCAACTTTTCTGTGTCATCACTAGACAATCACTAGATTCAATTTTTGCTCGGGTATATGAGGTATAGGATATTTTGTGTCAGGTATTCCGTATAAAAATAATATGTTAAGAAGGCAGTTATAAATAAATTAAAAATAAAATTTTTTACAGAATTTCAGGAAAATTTCGTGAAACGTAATTTGTGAAGATGAGTTATCTATTATGACATATGGAAAATAACTAGTAAAATTGGAAACAAAAATAAATAAAACCAAAACGGACAGTAAAAAAATAAGAACATAAAAAAATACACATAACGCAACAATTCTTATAATAATCTTTAAGCGCTTTATTATTCGTACGCACAGACGCATTTCCACTAAAGCCATATGTCACTTGGAGAGATTACGATATTTATCGAAATAACGAGAAGTGGGTAAGACACGTCAGAAAGATAATCCGTAGAACGATAGTACCGCGCGGACATCGTCAGTACCTTCTGCCCAATACAGTTGATTTAACGAACTTTGTCTTTCTTCGGTAACGAGTTATATGCGTAACGTGACTTTAATAACGTAACATTAAAGAAATATGAGATTTATTAAGTGATATGGAATGGAGTAAAAATCGAAGTTAGTCGTTAGTCGAGAGCTCTTTGCAGTCAGTTTATTCGTCAATTTATCAGTTTATTGAATATTCTTTTGAAAATGTTAGAATTTACAAATAATGTACAGACTTACGCATTCCTTTAATCAATTCATATATCAGCAAATATATTTTCATTCTTCAGCAAATGTAGTTTCTACTTTCTCTTAAAGCGATTTCCGTGACATTTATACCATATTTTTATATTTTGGTCACTCATATCAATTGACACGTCTTCGTATTCCGCGTCTGTATTTCGAAAGCAAGCTCGTCATACCTTCATCAGCAGACCTGGGTTGTCTGTCGAACGTCCAATATAGTTGTGGGTCGACCATAAAAAAGGAATGTAGCCCGGAGCGCGGGCGTTAAAAATATTCAAGATCGTTTGTCAGGCTGAATTACAGCCCCCGGTCGTATCCACCCCTTCGCCGCCACCTTCGCCCGTTCGCCACTCCGACGGAGCGAGATTCTGCGGAATGCGTTGCGCAACGCAGAGAGGGTAAGACGTGTGGACGGGTAAAGGGGTGGCAAAGGCAAAAGACTACGACAGCGACGGCGACGACGATGCGGAGAAGTACGACGACAACGACGACGACGACGACGATGACGACGACGACGACGACGACGACGACGACGACG
>NW_022639490.1:2298784-2303200 GCF_010583005.1 Odontomachus brunneus | reverse complement strand
GATGACAACGACGACGACGACGACGACGACAACGATGACGACGACAACGACGACGGCGACGACGACGACGACAACGACGACGACAACGACGATGACGACAATGACGACGACGACGATGACGACGACGACGACAATGACGACGACGACGACGACGACGACGATTACGACGACGACGACGACGACGACGACAACGACGACGACGACGACGGCGGCGACGGCGACGACGATCCCAGGCACATGTGTCGAACCTGAAATATGTAGGCGTGGTCTGGACGGTGCTAGCAGACGCATCCCGACGAGCGAATATGTTCACCCCATTGCTACGCTCCACCCCCGTATAACGTTACAAACGCTGCCATTGGCCGGTGCCACCCTCGTTGCGCCTCCACTTGCTGCTGTTCGTGCTATTCTCGGTCACAGCAACTCCTAAATACGGGGTATGCGCGAACGGCACCCTCATTTTAACGCGGACCACCGATACGACTTCGAGTGTTCGCCACTTTTAGTGTGTCCCGGACTGTGCACCAGATCGGTGAGTCCAGTTAGAGGATTACTTTCGCTCATCCTGTACTTGATCTCGGGCTCGCGTGCTTGTGGAGGTCTTGGACTAAGAAATCTTGTGGGAAAAGTGCGGTTTTCATGTCTTAGGGAAGACAGTAGAGATACCCTCGAGAGGGTGGCGCGGTTCGCAGGCCTTGTGTGCTCGGAACACACTTGTCGCAATCTGGTAAGAATAATTTGTTATTTGGTGTTGTTTGTAAAAATTGCAGTATAATGCATACATCACCATTTAAAAGTTTATGTGGAACATCTAAAAATTTGTGTTATATGTTAAATAAAATAATTATGTGTGTCAGTAAAAACAACATTATTTTACCGTAAAATTATGGACTACTTCAAATTTTTGAGCGGTAGTGTATGTTTACAACAACTTACAGAAACTTTTGAACGTAAATCTAATCTTTCGCTCGCTATTTAAAAACTTCTTTCCAATTTACGTGTTGCTTGAGGTGATATCTTCGTTATCACATTCCATTATCAGTTAATCGATTAATTGTAGAGTCAGTGTTGCGAATTACATCTATTTATAAATTTAACATTCGATGCTTATTTTCATTACATTCGTTCGAATATAAAGTAGAGTCTGCATATTTCGCTTCCTTTGCGCAGTTTCGGTGATAACACCCGTTTTGATTCACGTTCCTCGAATATAGGACATCTGTGCTGAGCGTATCAAATCATGAACGATCGATCACTCCGTGTCGATGTGACATTTGCGCTCACCATCCATTGTCACAGGTCGATCATACGGGGCGAGCAGGATGACAATGGAAGATCGCACGGGTGGCATCGAACGCGCTGCCTCCGCGACGTCGACGCCGACCACGACGGTACTGACGTTGTCGTCGTGCCCGGCATCCATCAGCGACGTCACGCACGACGCTTCATACCCCCTTCAGCGAGCCAACAAGCGTTCTTTCGACGTTGCTTTCTTAGTGGCGCCTGACGAGAACTTGGCGCGTCGTCAGAGCGAGAAATTGAGGCTGGTATCTAGCCGAAGGGAGCGACCGCGAGATGATATCTCCGTAGACAATGTCTTGGACACCGATCGGTTGCCGCAGAATCTTACCATCAAACATTACGACAACGACTCTGGCGGCGCAGATAGAAGAAGACTGCCACATTGCACAGAGAACTCGTTGAGTCCGCCGTACGTATCCCCGAGAACGCTAACGCCGACTTTGCCGAGGCTTTCTCCGGATTCTGATGGCAGAAGATACGCGTCAACTGGTCGACTTCAAAAGACTCCGAGTCCACCCGCTTTCTCTACTCATCAATCCATCTTAAGCACCTGCCCGGAATCAGCAGACCCCTCCGTTCTGGCTTGCGCGAAAGTCTACGAGAGTAGTATTCCTTGCGCGACCGACCGTCACGGAGAGTCCCGCAGTGCCTTCACAAAGGTCAACCTGGTGGCCCAGCGAAACGGTTTCAACGAAGATGGACAGACTTCGCCCAGGTCGTCGATATCGCCTGAGGACCGGGCAAGCTATCAGAGCAGCGTCAGTCCACCGGTGGTGTCTTTGCCCGGTGCAACAAGCTACAAGTATGCGCCGTTTCCTACCAAGATGACATACCCTTTCCTGATGGGCTCGGAGACCGGACAAACAGGCTTGCTGGAGAACTTGAAAATCCCGCAGATTGCTCAACCGCCTAAGGTGCCCAGTCCGAAGGTGCCTACTTTTCGACCAGATTTACCGCCGGTTTACCCGAATTTACCCTACAACCCCATCTCCGTTTTCCCGCCGATGGCGGATGCTCTTGCCAGGCCGAGGTTTTTGGCGACCGCCGCCGGAGTGGCTGGTCTCTTGCCGCCGTCGTTTGCCGCTCTGACACTGCCGGCGCAGAATGTCTGCGCCAAATGCAATCTGTCGTTCCGGATGACCTCTGACCTGGTATACCATATGAGGTCTCACCACAAGAACGAGAACTCGGGCGAGGCGGCGAGAAGAAGGAGGGAGGAGAAGCTTAGATGTCCCGTCTGCGACGAGAGCTTCCGTGAAAGGCATCACCTTACCAGACATATGACCGCTCATCAAGATAAGGAGAGCGACGGCATTGTCGAACAAGTCGAGATTAAAAGAAGGGCCACTCCTGTTCATAGTAAGTGACGTCGAAAACTGCCGTCCGAAGACGATATATTAACGGCTGGATATTCTTTCGAGAATTGAATCCTCAGGTGATGATAAAAAATAGCGGATATTATGGCGCTTAGGTAACGATATCTATGGTGTCATTCTTTATTTATTATATTATGTCCCATTAGATCGAGATAGAGGTCGAGATATCGTGAACGTAGTGTGTGAACGTTCGTATTGCGTATCGCAATTACGAAAAGTTTAATGTTATCTTTTCCCGGTAATTCCGGTTAATCGAATTTTTATACATCTTCCTTGCGTCGCGAACACACATAATGTTCCGCAGATTTACCTAGCAACTATTCATCTATAAATTTTCCTTTCCACCCTGTGTGTCCTCTAAAGAGATTATTAAGGGATACTATTGTGGCACTTATACATTGTATATGTGTACAACAAGAAATTAATGTCTACGGAGAGATTAATGGACGTGTCTATCGACACGTTGGTTGCGTGGTATACACGCTTTAGTTTCACTCATTGCAATCAAAACATTCCCTGTCTAGTCAATATTAGGTAGGATCAATTTGTAAATAAATCTAAAACTCTTCTTCAAATAAGTAAAGTAAGAAGTGTCTGCACTTTAAGGGTAACGTGTAAATAAACAACAGCGTATATCGTTAACATGAGATTATTAAACCTAATTATTTTAGTCGTGTTGAGGGGGCAAAGAAATAATTACTTTTTAAATTGAATGTTAAAAAGCGAAATGTCGTAAATTTTGAAAATTAAGGCAAATTTTAAATTTTTCTACTAACAGATCTACATGTGCACATACACAATTGTGTAAAGACGATACATGCACATTATGCCACCTCCAAATTTGAATATCTCATTAATATGAGAAACATCCGCATAAAATGGCGGATGAAAATTTTACAGAATTTTGAATTATGTTCTAAGTGAATTATATATTTGATTTGAAAGTATAGGTTTCGAACGGGTAGAGCATAGTCGCACGAGAACGGTCGCGATAATGTGCGCCCAAAATGACATATATTTATGGAAAAGTAGCGTGTGCTAAAATTGTCAGGCAGCAAATAATCGCGGTCGTATTTCGACACGCTCGCAAATTACATACGGTCCATTCGAATGACTCCATTTCCACAGCGCACGAAACTAAAATATTTGTCGCGTATTTACGGCGGCGGACAGGTGAAACGGGTGGCGAATCCGGGTGTGGTGACGATAGTGGTAGTGGGATAACGTCGGCGGTCGGAGACGCGAAAGGGTTGCGTGCGGCGGGGTTGTGCAAGCGTGGTGTAAAGCGCATTTCGGCAGTGTATACGGAGGTGAGGGCGGTGTGGCAATAAATAGATCGTAAACCGTAACCCGCGTCACACACAAACCGTCGGAGCGCGCATAATGGTAGGAAACAATGAATGCCGTAATCGGAAACAGTGCCGGTTTGTTATCTGCCATTTACACTCCATTTAACTTCAAACGGCGAATCGGCCGGCGCGCATTCGCGTTTTAAATACAGCCGGCCTCCAACCACCGTCGAGAATCGCCCACGCCGCCCTTCCTCTCCGACATTGCAACCCCTTCTACGGCGTACGGCTTAACATAGGGTTAAGCTGCCACCGAGTGGCTTAATATTGTCCGAAAATTACGTGAATTATCGCTCCGCATTAACTCGATGTTGCAATCGAGTAAAGGAAGGGGAAAAGAGAGAGAGAGAGAGAGAGAGAGAGAGAGAGAGAGAGAGAGAGAGAGAGAG
>NW_022639490.1:2293730-2298310 GCF_010583005.1 Odontomachus brunneus | reverse complement strand
AGAGAGAGAGAGAGAGAGAGAGAGAGAGAGAGAGAGAGAGAGAGAGAGAGAGGCGTAACCGTTAAGTTAAACAATGCAGTATTCTGTACAGCAATAATCACAGTAGCGTGTACATATTTATGGTAGAACTTTTAATACCGAAGAAACGTGAGTGTGTAAATTATGGCATTACGAGTAAGTCGATGTATTGATATTGATTGGAGAGAAAGAAGGGCAGAGTATAAACGTTTAACGAAGGAAATTCAGTATTATTATTAATAACTGTCTCCTATTGACAGATGTATTCACTTAAGCGTCACGACGAGCTGTACGAGATTGTTCTAAGATTAAATGTACCGCAATACACGTATAAGTCTGTATAGAAAACTATTAATCTCTCTTCTTCATAGAGATATCGAAATTCTGTTTAGTTTTGTAAGGATTGTTTTATCCAATATGTTGTATCACTTCGATGTAAATAGCACGTTGTACATAAGCACTGTATGTAATCCAAGTCGTTGTTAATTAATAAAAGAATATCCGTGACATTAATATATGATAGTGTGCTTGTTCACTTGACTCACAATTCGTTGATCAACCAATAAAATTGTCGGTTATTAATAGGTACTAATTCGTACTTATATAATAAAATATCTTTATTATCTTTATTATCGCATTTATTTGTATTGTACGCGTATATTGAGAACGGAGTTGGTATTTTTATATATGATATTGATTTTTATGATTTTAAAATATTGTCTGGAAGAAAGTAAGGCTTGCTATTTCTTCTTAAATACAGAATCGATCTTGTTCTTTATTTCATGAACGTCGTCCGTCCTCCTCTTGTCGCTGCGCTGCTAAATCACTGAAAGCCGATTACGTGGCAATAGATTAATTTCTGACCACTCGGAGACTACTCCCCCTAACATCGGATTCGCTGGTATCAAATTGATTGTTACTTTTTGTTATACTTTGGTAAAAACAGTATACGAGACATCAACGGTGTCTGGTACCCAAAAATTCATTTCTAATCAGAATTGAAGCACTAAAGAGGATTTTCATTTATAAAAATAATTTGCTTTTACAATTCCACGTCAGTCATACTTTAAATACGTTAACCTTCGGCAAATATTAAGCATTAAATTGTAAGTTACAATTTTAATGAAGAGGTAATTGAAATTTTATTTTTTTATATATTTAATATGAGAGGAAACGTTGTAATAACGTGCATAATATGGTGATATATAATTTAGTATAACTGATATATAAAGTAATGAAGAGAGAGTAATTTCTCTCTTATTGCGTATATGAAAAGGTAATATATAAATTTATATATCGACTTGTTGAATCGTATTGTTTCAACATACGTATAGAAAATACGTCGTTGATTCTCTCAGAAACAACTGATTTCTCAGACTTCTCTCGCGAGTGAGAAAGCTACCGCGCAAAATCCCCTAAACGGGTAACGTTAAGCTCGTCGAAACCGCAGTCAATACGACAAACAATCTCTTACCGCCCTCACTCTGGCTTAAGCTCTCCCCTTCACTACCCCCGAAGTAAGTGTACTTACCCTCTGCCCGAGGTCTATAAAGATAAATAACACGGGGCACCCGGATGGTACCTTGGCGCTAGTTATATCCCTTACCGAACGACAAAGAGCTTCTTTCTTCATTTTCTGTCTTTCTCGAGCTTTTTACAGCAAAAAAATTCTTTGTTTTATTTTCATTACACTTATTTTTACTTCGCGTTCTCTTTGAGATTTGCAGTTACACATCGATTTCAGAGATGTCTTCTATCTTGTCTAACATTTCGCATTATTATAAGCATGTCGATTGAATTTAAAGTGGTATTAAATAATTATTTAACGAATTATGATTATGATTGTAAAAGATCGCAGTTGTAAAAAATAAATAATAATAATCGATGATTGAAAAATGTTAAACAATCCGTACATTGTATTGTCAGCTGGAACAGGTGGTATGAGACAATGAAACAAAGACACTACGAGATCATAGGGTTCTTGCGTATCCGTTTAAATCGAGCACCCTGCATCCATCTTCATCCCCCGCGATCTCAGCCGGCCGTTCTTTTCCCACCCTTGTTAGCGATACTTCCCGTGGAGAATCGCGCGCATGCTTGTTCTGTCAATGAAATAATGACAATGTCATAGCCCGGGGTCGATTCGCCATGGCATCCTTGCCACGTAGGCGACGATTGGACGCGGATATGCTAATACGACGTCCGTTCCGAAACATTAAGTTCTCGGTTTGCTGATTCTCGCGAGAGTATCTACGTCTTGATATCGTCTATGTCGCCTGCCACTATTGTGTCTTCAATCACCGGATACACGTTTTTTTTTAGGGGAGTTCTACGGTCTCTTTGCAAAGAAAGATGTGAGTCACTACTTGCGTTTGTAACATGATCCTTCCTTAGTTCTAACGATTGTAATCGTAATACCAACTGATTATTCGATTATTTGGTCATAACAACTTTGTTATTTTTTTTAAAATATGTTTTATTTCTTTTTGTTCTACAGAGTTGCTACAAACAGTTTTATCAAATGTATTCTTGAAAAATCTTTTTAATTTTGTGCAACAGTTTGAATTTAAAGAGGTTATTATTAGCGCTACTTTCTCTTACTAAGAGGTATTAGCGCTACTTTCTCAATAATCATTTTAATAATAAAATCGTTTAAAATGACAAAAACTATAATTTTGCAGCAATATCAATAAAATAAGATTTTTAAATGTCACAATTGTTCTTGTGTCTCAATCGATTTTTAAATGTAATCGTTCTTTATTTCGAAATTTATCAAATATTTTAAAGGTCACAAAAGTTGTAAGGATCTCATTTTGATATAAATACAAAAATATAAGAAAAAATATATAAATATGAAATATAGTCGTTATTGTACTCAATAAATAATCAGTTTAATTTAATTTGAATTTTATGTAAGTATGTAGAAGTGTGTATTATAAAGTTATTTCAAATTTAGCATTAACTTATCATGTATATAATGTTGCCATATTTCATATATTGTCGTTTTACATACAAATATGTTAAATTAAAAGAAATTTGTCATTATAAAGTTTTCTGCACATGCTTGCACAGTATAAGTTCATAATGAAGTGTCTCGGAAAGGATACGACAAAGATTATTGAAATTTCTGTTATGCATTGTTAGTTCGTTTAGCTCGTGCATTGGGTACGCATTATACATTTATTTTTTCTTTAATTAGATGTTGAAGATGTTAGAATCTTCATAACCTTTTGCAACGGTGTTAAATTATATGTCAACTTTCAGAAATAATTACGTTTTGCACAAATTGCCTAATTCATTCGTCCTTTTCGTTCCTGTTTCGAGTCAACTCATACATTTTCGCAATAATTCTGATTAATACCATATATACGATTTATGAATTTAACAACTTTCTAAATTTAAAATTATCAATTCCACGTCGGTTTTTACGAATTAAATGCTTGTATGTCCAATATCATCGGCCACCCCGATTCTCGTTTCGTCACGGTCTTCTGATACGATTATGTAACTTGACTGCGAACACACAGCTTATATTGGTCTCACGATGCAGCCCGTTACAAACGTCCCATTCTCAACCAGGCGTCGCTAAATGATTTTGCTCGCGCGGGCTAGCGCTTTTCTAGGGCATATGCCGCGATTTACTAGCAAAGTTTCGCACGTACATTTGGCACACTAATAACGTTCACGAGATCTTCATATCGATTCAGATCCCAAAGCGCCCATTGTTATTTTCACGACTCCTCGTTCTGCATTTTCCCTTGACTTGATTTTTTTTTGAAGTGAAGAAATTGTAGATTTCCGAGATTTCTGTTTGAATGTTTTCCTCATCGTATTTTCTTCCATTTCGAGTTATAGTCTTATTTTATAACAAGATAACGTTTGATGAAAAACATGTGAAATAAATTGATATATAGGGTTCCCCATTTTAAAAGATACACCCTGATAATTTTTCAGTCAAGCATATTCAGCAAAAATGTTTCAGACAAAAGTTATATAGTTCGATAAAAGTTATATAATTCGATAGAGGACATAAGAGGGTATCATTAGTTTGACCTTGCGTGGCGCCGCCAACGTCAGGTCGAGGTCAACTTTGTTTTTTTAAATAAAAACATGTATTTTTTATTACGGAATTTTATTTTACATAAAGAAAAAATAACTTTTGTTTGAAAATATTTTTTATACGATCTCTATTTTCTAAGATATTTACGGAAATTTCTACAAAATTATTGGTTTTAATAATTTTTTACTCGAATTCTATCAACTTTACCGAAAAATAGTAAGAGATAAAAATTGTTAATTTTTTCTTGTAGAGTTCTGAGAATTTTTTCAGAATTTTTAAATTAAATTTTTAGTATTTCAAGGAAATGCAAGAAAATGCAGTACTAAAAAGTTTTACGTAGAATAAAATTTCGTAATAAAAAAATATATATTTCTATTTAAAAAAACAAAGTTGACCTCGACCTGACGTTGGTGGCGCTACGCAAGGTCAAACCAATGATACCTTCTTATGTCCTCCATCGAACTATATAACTTTTGTCTGAAACATTTTTGCTGAATATGCT
>NW_022639490.1:2288029-2293720 GCF_010583005.1 Odontomachus brunneus | reverse complement strand
TTCTACTTTCTTTTTCTAAAGTACAGTCACTATATTCTTTACTGAAATATACTTATAACTGGCGACTCAGTATAAGTATAGTACTACAAACTGTAAAATCTCGTTGAAAAAATAAATTAATAGTTGCGATTATTTCCACTTGATACGTTTTGTAAACACAGACAGTTACGTAAATAGAAGCCGTTAATTCCATGGCCAACGTAATTTCACAAACATAAAAACTTTAGTTTGGTATAACGAATTTGTGTAATGTAGATTTTGCAGTGAGTCTTTCACACATATACACGCACGCATATAGACACGTACGCGTACACATACACACATACTGGTCAAAATCAATGAGATATAAGACAGAACATCAAAAAGTGGGAGTGTTCTCGTTAAAAATCAATAAACGTTTCTTGATTACTCTGAGCAATTAAAATTCTTTGAAGAAGAGTAACAATACAAAAATTAATTTGAGGAATTTTTGAGAAATAGGTATATATATAGTCAACAATTTTTACCCTTTAACTAGTATTCGAAGATCGATATACAATGTTTACAACAAATATGGTCGTCATCTTATCAGCCCAAATTTTATCATTATCTCTTACTTTACATCTAAAATATAATTTATATTACGTATTTAGGAGTGAATGAGGGTAACTTATATTTTTGTTTTACTAAAGTAAATTAAGAAAGACAAATATAACCAAAATAATCACTTCTATTAATTTTTTTATTGTGCGCGATATATTGCAATTCTAATAGTAAAACAACGTTGTCAATAATAGTTACAGCATAACGTTAAGAAAAAAACATTTCAAGTAAGATGCCAACTTCTTTTAAGTTTTCAGCTAAACTAAAGCTAATTCATGCAAGTAACTTGTCAATAAAACACTTTAAATAATATGATATACCGATTTCCGCAGAATAAAATGACTTTAACAGGATGATTTTCCAAAATGTTGATTTCAACATAACGATATTGACATATTTCTGCAAAGAGAATTGCTTTGCAAAACGTAAAAATAATATTAATTTTGAAGGAAAATATAAAAAATTCATTGTCATGCATCTTTGAAACTATTACTAATAAATCATTCTTGCTATATTCGAAATCAGCAGATCAAAATTATAAAAAATTGGTAACTTTTATTTTTGCCACGAAATAGTCATTAACTAGTATATATTTCTGTTACTGAAACAAAAACATTTTCCCGATTCATTTTAACATTAGAATACTCAATGGAAAGATGTCATTTTGCTTCCTTTTAGGTTTTCTTGTTGTTGCCATTTTTGTCTTTTGTGTTTCAAGAAAAAAATTCTCGTGATTAATTATCTCGTGTTAAGAAAAAACTTATCTCGTTTTAAGAAAACATTTCTCGTGATTAATTACTTTGTGATTTTAATTATTTTTAAAGTAGAACAGCTGAAAGTGTAACAGAAGAATTCGATGATATTGTAGTGAATTATTTTATGATTTATCTTGAATGCTCAAGAAAGTCATTTTGACTTTTTATTTAATTATTAATGTTATAAAGATAATAAATAAATTATATTATTTTAGATTTTCATATATTTTTTAATCCCGATTAAATTTATATTTTATTCTGCATTTATTCATTAGTTCTTTTGTATTAATTATAGAAAACAAGTAATAATTATGATACATTTTACTATAGGAAGCTATAAGTTTAAAAGAAATACGAAAATTGTTGTAATTTGTTTACAGTATTTGAAATGTTTATATTTAAAATATATTTAAAAAATATTTAAAAAATATTTAAAATATATTCTTAATATGTTGAAAAATCATCATTGATGCGAGTAATAAAGAACAGAGAGAGTTTTAAAATATTAAAATTACAAAGAATAAAAAATAACTTTCGGGAATGAAGGGGATTATTTGTTCTCGGAATATTCTAGTATTAAAAAAGTAATGGTGATGAATTATGACAACATAATGACAGGAGTCTCGCATACCTTTTTTTCTCCCAAAAGCTCAATTACAAACAGAACTTATGCTTACTCACAATGAAGTTAACCATATGCTTATAGTCGATTCCGCTGCCGAAGCTGACTATAGAATCTCGTAACTGTTAGGTTCGACTACACCCGAAGCGACCAACGAAGATCCAAATTTCTTCTTTCGCGGTGGCAACCTTGAAACGTCGAAGCAGCGAGACTCAGTCCCGTTCTCTTATTTACGACGGTACGTACGATGAAAAACGGAAGCAAGCGCAGCGCGCCGGTGCGATCGTGTGGCCACCCGGAGCGGATCGTCCGGCTGCTGGCGGAGGGATGAAAGGGGTGAAAGGGTCTTCTCTCTCTTCTGCCGGAGCACCTTGATTTACTGTCGACGATATTTTCTCGTTGGCGCTAGTTGGCGCCTACCGCACCACTGCGCCCGACAATGGCGAGCCGCTTGACATTTTGTTTCGAATTATTGCCCGCGCTCGCGCGACCGGTCCTTTCTATTTCGCCGGTCCGACCGTTTCTCCTCTACCGCGCGACAATGCTCTATTTTATACTGCTCTATTTTTATTCTGTTTTGCCTTTTTTCTCCCTTTTTTGGTCGCGTTATTTTTCGGCAGCCGCTCGCTCTTTGTTGCGTCGTCGCACGACGTCGACGTGTATCCGCCCAAATTTCGCGGTACCCGTGGCACAGATTTATAATCGCGATTACGCTGAGAGTGCTCCGTGGACACTCCGCGAGGCGAAAGATTAAGGATAAGTCTAGGAATAAAGGCTCTTCCTGCCTGTTCCACCTTCCACTTGAGCGCGAACTTAACCCCAGCGTATGTGATATTTCACATGGAAGATGTATTGGAACGCACCGCTTTTCTTCATTGTCTCTCGCATAGACCGTGCTTTCGATATTTAAAATAATCTTTGATTATTTCAGTATTTAATTAACATAGGTTCACAATAGTCTGCAGGCAGAAGATTTTTCTTAATGATACAATCATTAATTAATTTAAGAAATATCGTAGTAATTATGCCTAGCTAAGATATATTTATATTATTTAGATATACTTATTAAATATATTTATTATATATATATATATATATATATATATATATATATATATATATATACTTATTAGATATATTTATTAGATATATTTAGATATAGGGTAAACTCGGATAAGATGGTCATACTTTTTTAAAATGCAAAAAAATACATTTCTTATTGTTATTTCTTAATAGCGTTTGGCACATTACTGAAGCTTACAGTACATAATACCATCAGAGTTAAAAGGAAAATACTTCAGTGAAATTATTTATTACAAAAATATCAAAACATGAGTATTGGCCATCTTATCTAAATGTTTAAGACAAGATAGCCATAAGGAATAGATAACCCATACATATTTTATGTTCAAGATTCTATACCTATTATTTTATAAAATAATGAAAAAAAAAATAATTTGACATATTCATTTTAGTATAGGATATTTAATATATATTATTTGTAAAAAATATAATATACATATAAAAGAAACCTCTATTACAAATTTTAAATCCAATTAAATCCAATTTAAATTTTAAATCCAATTTTTGATCAAAACATATTGCACATAAGATTTAATTACTGTAATAATGAAAGTAATTTTAGAAATACTATATAACGACTTTTGTTTTATAAATGTTAGAATGATAGTGGGCCATCTTACCTAAAATGTGAGTAAAAGACGGTTATAATAGTACTTATAAACAAATAATGAAAATGAAAATAAAAATGCATGTTATATTACAATTTACATACCCAAGTAGGAATCGTATACGTTTCTCCTGTACGGAAAAATGGCCCGATACTGAGTTGATATCGAAAAGCGGATGTCCGGTTTTGGTGGCTCAATACTGGGCCTAATATAAAAAAGCTGTATTATTGGCACTGGCCCTGTTCGTAGAATCAGTACTGGATACCCAGTAAGAATAGTATATAATTTGCTAATAGAAGATACTGGGCCAGTATTGTGTCGGTACCGAAAAACGAACAATACCAATGTCCTTTATGGGAAAACGGAAGAGATCACTAACGAGAAATCTAGATATCTCAGTGGTAAGAACGCTTGCCTGACAAGAGGAAGATTCGAGTTCGATTCTAGCCGTCGCCCCGAAGATTTTTTCCTCATATAACTATTAAAAATAGACATGTATAAGTACAAACGAGAGCAAGCCTCCTCGGCCATGGTCTGATCTTTCTTTCTATACCTTCTTTCTTTCCATATAGTTGTGATATTAATAATTGTACAAATAATAAAAATTACTAGGAATCGATACTAGCCCAGTACTGGGAATAAGTACTTCTCTAGTGTCAGGAATCAATACTTTCTTTATACTAGTACAGTACTGATTTTCGGTACTATGACAGTATTTTTTTTCCGATACTGGCTCTTTTCTATCATCTCAGTATCACACCAATACTAAACCCCTACTGGCATCTGGTACTATGCCAGTAACGTTTACCATAAATCAGTACTGGGCCACTTTGATGCCAGTAGTAAATTCCTACTTGGATACCTACTTTATGTACTACTTACTGTATCTAACGTTGATAGCGATAGCTTAACTGTAATTTATTTGACGTTACAGCAAGTTTTAGTGGATATATGAGAAATTTTACAGGTAGTCAAAAATAAAAATACAGTATAATATTTATAATCTTGCTATTTTGAAAAATGTACGCATATAAAGTACGATAAATATCGATTATCTTTGTGACTGATTACACAAACGCAATGTTTTGCAATTATTAGAGAAATTACAGCCTATGGCCATTTTTCCGGTATGGCCATCATACATTCGAGTTTATCCTATTTAAATAAAATAAAAAAATGAAACATAAGAATCAAGAAAACATGAGAAATTTAGAGAACAAAGAATAAAATTGTATGTACAAATTTATTTTCAAAAAAATTATGGAACTTCTTCAATAGCTTTGAAATAGTGTGAAAAATTCTCACACTTAATACATCTTTATTATGTATTATATATTGCTCTTTAACGATACACTAAGAAAATAATACTTAAAAACTCATTTATGGCAGCAAACTTATTTGTTTATTATATTATTTACAGAAATAAATTTTATATTCTACAAATAAATTTTCAAGTATATTTTTCTTAGGGTACGCGGAAAAAAAATTTTGATTAAGTTAACCTGATGATGATAAAATAAATGCGCTTTGGCAGGAACAGAATTTTTGGTTCTTAGAACCAGATTTGGTTCATAAAAAAATTTGTTTCCATCAAAAATCGATTTTATAAATTTATTTGTGCAATAGGTCTTTTGCAAAAATGATGAAAAGCAACATCGTTGATTTTCCAAATTTTTCATACTTTCTTGAATTTCTTTTATTTTATAAGTATATTCTAAATAATATTCTTTTATAAGTATATCCTAGCCAGATATCATTTTTAAAATTAATACGACATTTTTTAAATTAATTAATGTTCATAATATTGAGAAAAATATTCGTGGTCGACACAACTGCTTATCGCTGTCCAAAAGTGCAACGAATATTACATTTATCTGCAATTTTCATAGATATGCATACACGGTAGTACAATCAATATCATGTACTATATCATTCCTTAGATTGCGAATTACATGATTCCTTATTTTATACATATAACAAATACGATTGAAAATCGCATAAATAATTCTAGTCATAATGATAGAGTTGCAAAGACTAATTA
>NW_022639490.1:2287926-2288019 GCF_010583005.1 Odontomachus brunneus | reverse complement strand
CAGGGTGTAAAAAAATTAGATCGATAAACTTTGAGGGGAAATAGAGGACATAAAAACAAACATATTTTGTTAATAATGTTTTTCTCTACGACG
>NW_022639490.1:2285527-2287916 GCF_010583005.1 Odontomachus brunneus | reverse complement strand
TATTTTATAAAATAATGAAAAAAAAAATAATTTGACATATTCATTTTAGTATAGGATATTTAATATATATTATTTGTAAAAAATATAATATACATATAAAAGAAACCTCTATTACAAATTTTAAATCCAATTAAATCCAATTTAAATTTTAAATCCAATTTTTGATCAAAACATATTGCACATAAGATTTAATTACTGTAATAATGAAAGTAATTTTAGAAATACTATATAACGACTTTTGTTTTATAAATGTTAGAATGATAGTGGGCCATCTTACCTAAAATGTGAGTAAAAGACGGTTATAATAGTACTTATAAACAAATAATGAAAATGAAAATAAAAATGCATGTTATATTACAATTTACATACCCAAGTAGGAATCGTATACGTTTCTCCTGTACGGAAAAATGGCCCGATACTGAGTTGATATCGAAAAGCGGATGTCCGGTTTTGGTGGCTCAATACTGGGCCTAATATAAAAAAGCTGTATTATTGGCACTGGCCCTGTTCGTAGAATCAGTACTGGATACCCAGTAAGAATAGTATATAATTTGCTAATAGAAGATACTGGGCCAGTATTGTGTCGGTACCGAAAAACGAACAATACCAATGTCCTTTATGGGAAAACGGAAGAGATCACTAACGAGAAATCTAGATATCTCAGTGGTAAGAACGCTTGCCTGACAAGAGGAAGATTCGAGTTCGATTCTAGCCGTCGCCCCGAAGATTTTTTCCTCATATAACTATTAAAAATAGACATGTATAAGTACAAACGAGAGCAAGCCTCCTCGGCCATGGTCTGATCTTTCTTTCTATACCTTCTTTCTTTCCATATAGTTGTGATATTAATAATTGTACAAATAATAAAAATTACTAGGAATCGATACTAGCCCAGTACTGGGAATAAGTACTTCTCTAGTGTCAGGAATCAATACTTTCTTTATACTAGTACAGTACTGATTTTCGGTACTATGACAGTATTTTTTTTCCGATACTGGCTCTTTTCTATCATCTCAGTATCACACCAATACTAAACCCCTACTGGCATCTGGTACTATGCCAGTAACGTTTACCATAAATCAGTACTGGGCCACTTTGATGCCAGTAGTAAATTCCTACTTGGATACCTACTTTATGTACTACTTACTGTATCTAACGTTGATAGCGATAGCTTAACTGTAATTTATTTGACGTTACAGCAAGTTTTAGTGGATATATGAGAAATTTTACAGGTAGTCAAAAATAAAAATACAGTATAATATTTATAATCTTGCTATTTTGAAAAATGTACGCATATAAAGTACGATAAATATCGATTATCTTTGTGACTGATTACACAAACGCAATGTTTTGCAATTATTAGAGAAATTACAGCCTATGGCCATTTTTCCGGTATGGCCATCATACATTCGAGTTTATCCTATTTAAATAAAATAAAAAAATGAAACATAAGAATCAAGAAAACATGAGAAATTTAGAGAACAAAGAATAAAATTGTATGTACAAATTTATTTTCAAAAAAATTATGGAACTTCTTCAATAGCTTTGAAATAGTGTGAAAAATTCTCACACTTAATACATCTTTATTATGTATTATATATTGCTCTTTAACGATACACTAAGAAAATAATACTTAAAAACTCATTTATGGCAGCAAACTTATTTGTTTATTATATTATTTACAGAAATAAATTTTATATTCTACAAATAAATTTTCAAGTATATTTTTCTTAGGGTACGCGGAAAAAAAATTTTGATTAAGTTAACCTGATGATGATAAAATAAATGCGCTTTGGCAGGAACAGAATTTTTGGTTCTTAGAACCAGATTTGGTTCATAAAAAAATTTGTTTCCATCAAAAATCGATTTTATAAATTTATTTGTGCAATAGGTCTTTTGCAAAAATGATGAAAAGCAACATCGTTGATTTTCCAAATTTTTCATACTTTCTTGAATTTCTTTTATTTTATAAGTATATTCTAAATAATATTCTTTTATAAGTATATCCTAGCCAGATATCATTTTTAAAATTAATACGACATTTTTTAAATTAATTAATGTTCATAATATTGAGAAAAATATTCGTGGTCGACACAACTGCTTATCGCTGTCCAAAAGTGCAACGAATATTACATTTATCTGCAATTTTCATAGATATGCATACACGGTAGTACAATCAATATCATGTACTATATCATTCCTTAGATTGCGAATTACATGATTCCTTATTTTATACATATAACAAATACGATTGAAAATCGCATAAATAATTCTAGTCATAATGATAGAGTTGCAAAGACTAATTATAATAGTATCAATCTTATATATACATACATATATATATATATATATATATATATATATATATATATATATATATATATATATA
>NW_022639490.1:2284943-2285369 GCF_010583005.1 Odontomachus brunneus | reverse complement strand
CTCAATTTATAATAAATGTTCAAAAATTCCTCCATTTGCTTCAACACAAAGATGACATCGTCAAAACATTGATTGTCTCACGCGCTCGAAAACTGCAGGAATATTCTGAACCTGATATGCTGCAGTAGTAATTCGGCCTACCAATTCTGCTTCTGTTTCAATAGGTGTCTCATAAATGAGACACAAAAACCGAATCGTCAACCTAAATTTCGACGATATCATCTTTGTATTGAAGCAAATGGAGAAATTTTTGAACATATATTATAAATTGAGCTAATCATTTTTGTTCCGTTCTTTTGTTCATTGTTTTTTGAAGATTAAAATATATATGTGTAATTGAAATAAATTTAATTTTTCCACTTATATGTTTGTTTTTTATCAAAATCATAAAATTCCTATTTTGTACCCTGTAGTATTAAAACGAAG
>NW_022639490.1:2280414-2284826 GCF_010583005.1 Odontomachus brunneus | reverse complement strand
TATATATATATATATATATATATATATATATATATATATATATATACATATATACGTATAAGATTGAAACTATTAAATAATTTATAATTATACGAATTATATTGCCGAATTGAGAAAAAGATGAGCAACACGAACACGTTTACATTTGATCCTCGCGTTATCTTCCTTTTGCATAACGAGGTGATCGTATATACTTGTTTTTAATCAGCAGCTGGCGTGGCATGAATTCCTAATCTGCGAGGATCCATTTTCGCGAGCAACGGCGAAAAGTTAATAAAAAGAGTAGAACCCTCCCTCCTTCTGCTGCTACCATCGGATCATTCGACAATGGAAAAAAGACTTTCGACCCTGCTTAAATATGTCCGACCGCAAAGCAATAAAATATCTTTATCTTACTCGTGCCATTACCCCCTTGATTCGGAGGGTTCCAATTTACATTTCTCTCTCGCGCTCTCTTCCTCTCTCTATCAGGCGCTTCACCAAGATAAGTCCATTTAAATAAATTAGTAATACTATCTCTCGCACTCCGCGGAGAAGAAAGAAGAGAGAGAGGGAGAGTAGGGGGAGAGTAGGGGTGGATTAAATAATATTTTATCAATTTTTACCGCGATTTGTTACGCGAGCGACGCACACACATAATGTCGCTCTCCATTTAAACCGTCGCACCGCGTTCTCGATCGTGTGTCACGCATCGCTGAGTCACTGTGTGCAAGAAGTTTAAGGCAATATTGTTATCATTACGATTGTATACAATAAAAAAGAGAGAACAAAGAAAAGCTACTGAAGATACATTCATGTTCTGGTCGAAATAAAAAAAAGAATGAATCGCACGAGAAAGAGACGGCAAGCTGGAAGAAGGAAAAAGAGGAAAAAAGAGAGACGGAGAAAGAAAGAGAGAGAGAGAGGGAGAGCGTCGGGGACACACGTTTAATTTTTCAAAACGGACTGCCCGTACGCGCACGCACGGCAGATCTTTTCGCGGGCCGTGACGCTCGTCTCTACACGCAATTGCCTTTTCCCCTTTCGCGTGTGTTGGTAGGACAATATAATGGGCCATAACAACGGCGTTAACACGCAGTGGCCGACCCCGGACACGACCCGCGACCCACCCCGGATGAAATACACCTCTGATAATTACTAGAAATTAATGCGGCAGCCTTACGCGCCGTCCATTGTGAGCTGCACGCGCGCGCGCGAGTTTAACCAGCGAAGCGGTTGAGTTTACGCGACCTCGTATTTACCTGCGTTAGAGAGTGGGTAATCGCCACGATTCTAACACCAGATTAACGGAGGCTCGCGCGTAACGCGTATTAATTACTACTCGCTCATGAGAAGATGGAGTAGGCCGAAGAAAATGCGACAAAAAAGAACGACATATCGAAAATTATAACGCACAAATTTATTAAAACTTCTGCTACATATATATTAAAATATTATCTTACTATTCGTGCAATTATGAAACTTTTTAACAACAATAAATTGTCTGAAAAAATTTAAGAAACTTTGAAAAGTATGAAATAATTTTAACTCGCAAGGGAACCCGAAAAATAGGCAACTCGAAAATTCAGAAAATTCTGAAACATTGTATGCAAGTATAGTAGTACATCCATAACATGAAACTATTTTTTGTTTCTGCTAAATTTCGATTTAAAGGGGCGAAATCACCTCTCGAGGAAACGACATTTTTATTTTTAGCGAATATTTTTCAAAATACAAGGCATATGAAAAAATGGTTTATATAAAAGTTGTAGAGTATTTTATACTCTTTGCAACGGTGTGTTCAAATTATGTAAAAATGAAACATTTTTGAACACCCTTCCTCCCATTCATTATCTTTATAAATTTTTAAGTTCTTGTTAGGACAAAAATAAAAAGCAAAAATAAAAGCAAATATCAAATCCACCCATATATAACATTAGAAAATTGTTGTAATTATGCTTTGAAAAAAACGAGATGATATCATAGAGTTATAAACAGCATGTTATACATAAGCGGTTTTAAGTTAAGCTATCGATAACTATCTCTTGTATATGTTTTTTATACCGCAAGATGAAAAGAACTTAATTCTAATGACATATATGTACTAATGACAACGTAATGTATTACATGAGATATAAACGTAAACAGAGATTAATTTGTTTACATAACAATAGTAACATTTGTGTGCTTTACTTCTTCATTTTATATTTGAATCGTTCTCGAAATAAATTCAAATTTCAAAACAACCTTCTTATCATTCTGCGATATAAGAAAACATGTACAAGAGGCAGTTATCGAGTACAGCCCAACTAAAAACGCCTATCTATAGCACGCCGCCTATAGTTCTTATCATCTTGATTTCTCCAACATTTAATCGCAACAATTTTTTAATGTTATATATGAATGAATTTGGTATTCGATGCTCTTTATTCTTGTCCTAACAAGAAATTAAAAATTTGTAAAGATAATGAGTGGGAGAAGGGGGGTTAAAAAATTTTTATTTTTGCAATCTGAATACACCGTTGCAAATAGTATAAAATACTCTACAACTTTTATACAAACTATTTTTTCGTATGCCTTGTATTTTAAGAAATATTTGCTAAAAATGAAAATGTCATGTTTTTTTGAGAAGTGGTTTTATCACCATAAATCAAAATTTAACAAAAAACCAAAAATAATTTTACGTTATGGATATACTACTCTACTTGCACACTATGTTTCAGAATTTCCAGAATTTTCGGGTTGTCTGTGTTCCCTTATGCTAGTATTCCTGTAGTCATCCTTCCTAGTATGCACCTTCCCTGTTATCCTATAATAGAAATCGACGTAAAAACATGAATGATTGTATCAATAACCATTCTTTTTTATTATTCCTCTTCTTGCAGTTTTATATAATTAGTTACCTATTTAATTTGTCTTTCTCGCACTCCTGAGCAAAAATGTATCTAGTAGAGCAGATTTCAACACTAGTAGCTAGACAGTAATGACTAGGTAAGTTTTCTAGCCAGTCATTAGCTCGTGACTGACTAAATATTCTTACTCAGTTTTTTGAATGTCAGGACTGTCTAGTAACTATACCAATTATATAGATAGTGGCTAGATGAAAAAGATTACACAGTAACGAGATAGAAAATCATCGGTAAATTCTGAATAGAAATTGGATATTAAAACTGTCTAGTAACTATACCAATTATATAGATAGTGGCTAGATGAAAAAGATTACACAGTAACGAGATAGAAAATCATCGGTAAATTCTGAATAGAAATTGGATATTAAAACTGTCTAGTAACTATACTAATTACATAGACAGTGGTTAGACGAATAAGATTATACAGTAATGAGATAGAAAATCATCCGTAACTCCTGAATAGAAATTAAACGTCAGAACTGTCTAGTACCATACTTACACCAATTACATAAATAGTGACTAGACGAAAAGGATTACACAGTAACGAGATAAAAAATCATCGGTATATCCTGAGTAGAGATTAGACGTTAGAATTGTCTACTAGCTATATAATTTACATAGACAGTGCTTAGACGAAAAAGATTACACAATAACGAGATAGAAAATCATTAATAAATCCTGAATAGAAATTGAATATTAGACTGTCTATCTACTAGATAGTAAATTTGTGTATAGATAATAACGATGTAATATACAAATTTACTAGTGGATAGACAGTTTCGACATCTAATTTCCATTCTGGATTTACAGTACATTGCTACTAGATAGTTACTAGCGTTTGATATTCAATTTCTATTCAGGATTTACCGAATCTTCCATCTCGTCATTGTGTAATTTTTTCGTCTAGCTATTAGATAAAACGGCTGAGTAAACCATATGTAGCTAATATAAAACGTTCACTACTGACTATAGTAGTGGTCTAGCAGGTAAGATGCCAGACTTAAGAGCCGGAAGTCTCAGATTCAAGTCCCCGAAGGATAAAATGAATTTTTCTAATAGAATGGAAAGGTGCGCAACTAAGTTTCCGGGTTTTTTGATCAATGAAAAATGGAAAATTTCAAGAGAAATACAAAAAATGGTTTATTCAAAATATCGTCCCTCATTAGCTACACATTTTTGCCATCTCTCTGGCAATACATGAATACCGCGACGATAAAACGACGCGTCTTTGGGCCGAAACCATTCATCCAACCAATTTTGCACTTCTTCGAAATTGGCCAAGTGTAGTCCAGTCAAGCTATGCGCCATTGACCCGAACAAGTGATAATCGGAAGGGGCCAAGTCTGGTGAATACGGTGGGTGCGGTAACAGATCCCATTTCAGCGTTTTGATGGTGTCCTGGACGATGGAAGTGCGATGGCACGGAGCGTTGTCGTGCTGCAATATCACTCGTTCGTGTCTTGTGTCCCATTCTGGCCGTTTTTCGAGCAATGCATGGTTCAAATTGATCAGTTGTTGTCGGTA
>NW_022639490.1:2264180-2279789 GCF_010583005.1 Odontomachus brunneus | reverse complement strand
TATATATATATATATATATATATATATATATATATATATATATATACATATATACGTATAAGATTGAAACTATTAAATAATTTATAATTATACGAATTATATTGCCGAATTGAGAAAAAGATGAGCAACACGAACACGTTTACATTTGATCCTCGCGTTATCTTCCTTTTGCATAACGAGGTGATCGTATATACTTGTTTTTAATCAGCAGCTGGCGTGGCATGAATTCCTAATCTGCGAGGATCCATTTTCGCGAGCAACGGCGAAAAGTTAATAAAAAGAGTAGAACCCTCCCTCCTTCTGCTGCTACCATCGGATCATTCGACAATGGAAAAAAGACTTTCGACCCTGCTTAAATATGTCCGACCGCAAAGCAATAAAATATCTTTATCTTACTCGTGCCATTACCCCCTTGATTCGGAGGGTTCCAATTTACATTTCTCTCTCGCGCTCTCTTCCTCTCTCTATCAGGCGCTTCACCAAGATAAGTCCATTTAAATAAATTAGTAATACTATCTCTCGCACTCCGCGGAGAAGAAAGAAGAGAGAGAGGGAGAGTAGGGGGAGAGTAGGGGTGGATTAAATAATATTTTATCAATTTTTACCGCGATTTGTTACGCGAGCGACGCACACACATAATGTCGCTCTCCATTTAAACCGTCGCACCGCGTTCTCGATCGTGTGTCACGCATCGCTGAGTCACTGTGTGCAAGAAGTTTAAGGCAATATTGTTATCATTACGATTGTATACAATAAAAAAGAGAGAACAAAGAAAAGCTACTGAAGATACATTCATGTTCTGGTCGAAATAAAAAAAAGAATGAATCGCACGAGAAAGAGACGGCAAGCTGGAAGAAGGAAAAAGAGGAAAAAAGAGAGACGGAGAAAGAAAGAGAGAGAGAGAGGGAGAGCGTCGGGGACACACGTTTAATTTTTCAAAACGGACTGCCCGTACGCGCACGCACGGCAGATCTTTTCGCGGGCCGTGACGCTCGTCTCTACACGCAATTGCCTTTTCCCCTTTCGCGTGTGTTGGTAGGACAATATAATGGGCCATAACAACGGCGTTAACACGCAGTGGCCGACCCCGGACACGACCCGCGACCCACCCCGGATGAAATACACCTCTGATAATTACTAGAAATTAATGCGGCAGCCTTACGCGCCGTCCATTGTGAGCTGCACGCGCGCGCGCGAGTTTAACCAGCGAAGCGGTTGAGTTTACGCGACCTCGTATTTACCTGCGTTAGAGAGTGGGTAATCGCCACGATTCTAACACCAGATTAACGGAGGCTCGCGCGTAACGCGTATTAATTACTACTCGCTCATGAGAAGATGGAGTAGGCCGAAGAAAATGCGACAAAAAAGAACGACATATCGAAAATTATAACGCACAAATTTATTAAAACTTCTGCTACATATATATTAAAATATTATCTTACTATTCGTGCAATTATGAAACTTTTTAACAACAATAAATTGTCTGAAAAAATTTAAGAAACTTTGAAAAGTATGAAATAATTTTAACTCGCAAGGGAACCCGAAAAATAGGCAACTCGAAAATTCAGAAAATTCTGAAACATTGTATGCAAGTATAGTAGTACATCCATAACATGAAACTATTTTTTGTTTCTGCTAAATTTCGATTTAAAGGGGCGAAATCACCTCTCGAGGAAACGACATTTTTATTTTTAGCGAATATTTTTCAAAATACAAGGCATATGAAAAAATGGTTTATATAAAAGTTGTAGAGTATTTTATACTCTTTGCAACGGTGTGTTCAAATTATGTAAAAATGAAACATTTTTGAACACCCTTCCTCCCATTCATTATCTTTATAAATTTTTAAGTTCTTGTTAGGACAAAAATAAAAAGCAAAAATAAAAGCAAATATCAAATCCACCCATATATAACATTAGAAAATTGTTGTAATTATGCTTTGAAAAAAACGAGATGATATCATAGAGTTATAAACAGCATGTTATACATAAGCGGTTTTAAGTTAAGCTATCGATAACTATCTCTTGTATATGTTTTTTATACCGCAAGATGAAAAGAACTTAATTCTAATGACATATATGTACTAATGACAACGTAATGTATTACATGAGATATAAACGTAAACAGAGATTAATTTGTTTACATAACAATAGTAACATTTGTGTGCTTTACTTCTTCATTTTATATTTGAATCGTTCTCGAAATAAATTCAAATTTCAAAACAACCTTCTTATCATTCTGCGATATAAGAAAACATGTACAAGAGGCAGTTATCGAGTACAGCCCAACTAAAAACGCCTATCTATAGCACGCCGCCTATAGTTCTTATCATCTTGATTTCTCCAACATTTAATCGCAACAATTTTTTAATGTTATATATGAATGAATTTGGTATTCGATGCTCTTTATTCTTGTCCTAACAAGAAATTAAAAATTTGTAAAGATAATGAGTGGGAGAAGGGGGGTTAAAAAATTTTTATTTTTGCAATCTGAATACACCGTTGCAAATAGTATAAAATACTCTACAACTTTTATACAAACTATTTTTTCGTATGCCTTGTATTTTAAGAAATATTTGCTAAAAATGAAAATGTCATGTTTTTTTGAGAAGTGGTTTTATCACCATAAATCAAAATTTAACAAAAAACCAAAAATAATTTTACGTTATGGATATACTACTCTACTTGCACACTATGTTTCAGAATTTCCAGAATTTTCGGGTTGTCTGTGTTCCCTTATGCTAGTATTCCTGTAGTCATCCTTCCTAGTATGCACCTTCCCTGTTATCCTATAATAGAAATCGACGTAAAAACATGAATGATTGTATCAATAACCATTCTTTTTTATTATTCCTCTTCTTGCAGTTTTATATAATTAGTTACCTATTTAATTTGTCTTTCTCGCACTCCTGAGCAAAAATGTATCTAGTAGAGCAGATTTCAACACTAGTAGCTAGACAGTAATGACTAGGTAAGTTTTCTAGCCAGTCATTAGCTCGTGACTGACTAAATATTCTTACTCAGTTTTTTGAATGTCAGGACTGTCTAGTAACTATACCAATTATATAGATAGTGGCTAGATGAAAAAGATTACACAGTAACGAGATAGAAAATCATCGGTAAATTCTGAATAGAAATTGGATATTAAAACTGTCTAGTAACTATACTAATTACATAGACAGTGGTTAGACGAATAAGATTATACAGTAATGAGATAGAAAATCATCCGTAACTCCTGAATAGAAATTAAACGTCAGAACTGTCTAGTACCATACTTACACCAATTACATAAATAGTGACTAGACGAAAAGGATTACACAGTAACGAGATAAAAAATCATCGGTATATCCTGAGTAGAGATTAGACGTTAGAATTGTCTACTAGCTATATAATTTACATAGACAGTGCTTAGACGAAAAAGATTACACAATAACGAGATAGAAAATCATTAATAAATCCTGAATAGAAATTGAATATTAGACTGTCTATCTACTAGATAGTAAATTTGTGTATAGATAATAACGATGTAATATACAAATTTACTAGTGGATAGACAGTTTCGACATCTAATTTCCATTCTGGATTTACAGTACATTGCTACTAGATAGTTACTAGCGTTTGATATTCAATTTCTATTCAGGATTTACCGAATCTTCCATCTCGTCATTGTGTAATTTTTTCGTCTAGCTATTAGATAAAACGGCTGAGTAAACCATATGTAGCTAATATAAAACGTTCACTACTGACTATAGTAGTGGTCTAGCAGGTAAGATGCCAGACTTAAGAGCCGGAAGTCTCAGATTCAAGTCCCCGAAGGATAAAATGAATTTTTCTAATAGAATGGAAAGGTGCGCAACTAAGTTTCCGGGTTTTTTGATCAATGAAAAATGGAAAATTTCAAGAGAAATACAAAAAATGGTTTATTCAAAATATCGTCCCTCATTAGCTACACATTTTTGCCATCTCTCTGGCAATACATGAATACCGCGACGATAAAACGACGCGTCTTTGGGCCGAAACCATTCATCCAACCAATTTTGCACTTCTTCGAAATTGGCCAAGTGTAGTCCAGTCAAGCTATGCGCCATTGACCCGAACAAGTGATAATCGGAAGGGGCCAAGTCTGGTGAATACGGTGGGTGCGGTAACAGATCCCATTTCAGCGTTTTGATGGTGTCCTGGACGATGGAAGTGCGATGGCACGGAGCGTTGTCGTGCTGCAATATCACTCGTTCGTGTCTTGTGTCCCATTCTGGCCGTTTTTCGAGCAATGCATGGTTCAAATTGATCAGTTGTTGTCGGTAACGATGCCCATTGACAGTTTCGCCCGATTTCAGCAGCTCATAGTACACGATTCCTTTCTGGTCCCACCAAACGCAGAGCATTGTCTTCTTTCCGAAGCGATTTGGCCGTGCCGTCGATGTTGATGCTTCGCCAGGTAAAAGCCACGATTTTTTGCGTTTGGGATTCTCGAAATATATCCAATTCTCATCGCCAGTAACAATTTCGATGCAGGAAACTCTTTCTTTCATGCCGCAAAAGTAAAATTTTGGAAGTGGCTCTTTGATTTTCCATCTGTCTCTTAGTCAACTCATGCGGCACCCATTTTCTTTCCTTTTGAATTTTTCCTATGGCATGTAAACGTTTGGAAATACCTTGGCGAATCATGTTTAATGCCTCCGCAAGTTGATTTTGTGTTTGCGTATCATCTTCATCCAATAACGCTTGCAGATCGGCGTCCTCAATTGTTTTGGCTCTCCCGGAGCGCTCCGTGTCCTTAGTGTCGAAATCGCCACTTCTGAAGCGTTTAAACCAATCTTCACAGGTAGTTTTCGATGGTGCATGTTCGCCGTAGGCCTCCTCAAACAAACGACGTGCTTCAGCTGCATTTTTTTTCAAGTTAATGCAGAAAAGCAAAGCTTCCCGCAAATGCTGTTTATTTGGCACAATACTCGACATCTTCATTATTAGAAAAAATATTTTTGCGTTGCGATATGTGTTGGTATTATGACTGGTTATTGTTGACAGATGTTCAAGCTATAAAAGAAACAACTTTAGACATGTATGTCGACTACATGTATCGTTAGCGCCATCCATGTGTGAAACCCGGAAACTTAGTTGCGCACCTCCTAGTAATATGTAATGAAGAAGGAATTTACAGGAAACCAAACTCTATTGGATTACCTCTCCTAAAAAAAGAAAGAAAGAAAGAGAGAGAGAGAGAGAGAGAGAGAGAGAGAGAGAGAGAGAGAAAGATAGAGAGAGAGAGAGAAAGGGAGAGAGATGAAAACTCTAAAAAGAATCTATCTAGCCACACTAGACATCCATGATACAGAAATTCTGAGATAAGAAAAATTGACTAAAGATTATTAAATACTCCTGATATAGAGAAAAAGAGAAATCATCGAAAAGAAATAATTTTCTCGTTTTTACTATCTACTCATTGTCTAGTGCAGGCTAGATAGTTACAAGTTATTTTTTTGTATCTAGCTACTAGCTAATTTTTCTGGTACAGCCACTAGGAGAAGTGAGCGTTACATTCCTAGCTAGTAGCTAGCAAGTACTGCTAGCTAATAGCGATATAAGACCCAACTTTTCTGTATCATTATTAGACAATCACTAGATTCAATTTTGCTCGAGCTCTTGTAATACCGTGAAAATGTTAAGATAGAATTGTAGGTACATAGAAATATTGAGTCAAAATTATTTAATATTTTTTTAGGTTGAAGGTTTTTGAGAGCGGTTTGTTTTTTGTTTATAAAATAATTTATTTTTTCTTAAAGTCGGTTAAAAGTTTCGTCTTATATTTTTAGATATTCTCAAATATTTAAGAAAATAATGAAATCACTCCATTTCTGTGTTACTTAGACAAAACTAAAATTGGCATTTTAATACATATCCTTTGAAGTTAGCGAGCTACCTTTAATATCTATTTTTAATATCTTCTAAAATTTTAGATGTGAAATATTTTTGAAAAATTATTATGACATGAAAGCTTAATTTTTCCAGATATTATACACAAATTTCAGAATTATATATATATATATATATATATATATATATATATATATATATATATATTATATGTATTATGTAATACATATATGTATGTATTATACAGGGTGAGGAAAAAATATGGAAACCCTGAAAAATCTAAAAAAATATAAGTTTTACCGAAAAATGTTTCAAATAAAAATTGTAGGATTTAAAAAGTTCTATTCAATAATCTCATCAGTTTGACCCTGACTGGCGTCGTTAAGGTGAAGTCAAAATCACCTTGAATTTTTTTAATGGAACACCCTATTTTTTTGTTGCATATTCTTATAGTCCTTTTCAATACTTTTTTAAAACAGTATAATTTTATTTATTTTGGGTCAGCCGTTTCAAAGTTATTGAGTATTTTACAGTAAGAAGTAATAGATACCCGAAGACAAGGTCGGAATATGATCCAGTCAACTAAGGTAAGATCGAAAGATGATCTAAGCTCTTAGATCATCCTCCGATCTTTCCTTAGTTGGCCGGATCATACTCACTCTCAGCTGTTTTCACGGCTACTCACTCTCAATTGTTTTCACGGCTACTCATCATTAGTTACTTTTAAAATGTTGCACTTTACTGAACGTGAACGAATATCTCTTTTGATGATGAGAGATGATGAGAGATGGGGAGACAGACTAAGGTCATACAATGATGTTAAGCAGCTTTTGAATGCAACATTTCGGAATGAAAATACAAGTATCTCGAAATCTACGGTTCACAAAACTATCAGACGTTTCGAAAAAATTGGTGGTGTTAAAAATCGTCCAAAAACAGCCTTAGTTGGTTAGATCATCCTCCGATCTTGCCTTAGTTGGGTGGATCATCCTCCGATTTTGTCTTAGTTGGCTGGATCATCCTCCGATCTTGCCTTAGTTGGCTGGATAATATTCCGACCATGTCTTCGGGTGTCTATTACTTCTTACTGTAAAATACTCAATAACTTTGAAACGGTTGACTCAAAATGAATAAAATTATAGTGCTTTGAAAAGGTATTGAGAAGGACTATAAGAATATGGAATAAAAAATAGGGTGTTCCATTCAAAAAATTCAAGGTGACTTTGTCTTCACTTTAACGACGCCAGCCAGGGTCAAACTGATAAGACTATTGAATAGACCTTTTTAAATCCTATAACTTTTATTTGAAACATCTTTCTGTAAATCTTATATTTTTTGAGATTTTTTAGGGTTCCCATACTTTTTCCTCACCCTGTATATGTAATATATGTGTATATATTAACATTGTTTTAAATTAACGTTTATTACGGAAATTATGAAATAAATGTATAAAAACTCATTTTGTTCGATAAATAGTAAATTTATGAGTGGTCTTCGTGATCACTAAAAATATAACAATAGCGATATAATATCTTCATTTATACTACCTAGTCGAAGAACTAATGATATCAATGAGTTCGGATGATATCTTGGTGAATCATGTTTATTATACTCTTATGTTGTTCAAAAACACTATATACATATTGGCTGGAAAATGTTAAAAGCAACTCAACAACAATTGAAATGCGATTGATATTGATATTAACGACTAATATTGATATTAGCTAAACAATAATATATTAGCGAAACAATTATATAATATGATTGTTTTTTTAAATGTTTAATTAAAGATTATAATATGAATTAGAGCAAATAATAAGTTAGTTTAAGAACACAAGATATGTATATCAATATATAAAATATATTCTCATGATTACGTACTGAACATGAGGAAATTTATGTTTATCTTTCTCGCTGGGAAATAATTGAGAAATAATTTACTCCAATAATTCATCGCAGGAACTTAATAATACATCAGTGATTATCACACTGTCACTGTAATCACTAAATTACTCTGAAGTACTAGTAACTCTGTAATTTTAAGTACTTAAAATCGAGCGTCAATAAGAAGAACGACAACAGATAAAAGATGTGGCCGCTGGAGAAGGAAAGAAGCACACTGACGCGTGACGCGGAGAAAAGATCAGGAAATTAAATCGGAAAATTAAAATCAGCGCCAGCAACGAAACGAACCATGCGTCCGCGTCCATACAAATCGGCGGGGGTGACTCCGGCTCACAGAGAGACGATGTAGGGTGACAGGAGGAGGGAACGGGCGCGCGGAAACGGCATGTACTAAAGCTGCGGTCGGGCTGGGGCTATAGCGCGTAGCAGATAGTTTAATGTGAATTTATTGCGATCGAGATATCGCGCCGGCCAGAAAGCAGAGTCGCGTGCTACGCGCGCCGTCAAGCCGATAGCCGCGTAATGCCCGCGATGGTCGGTCCATTGTGAACGGCTTCAAACTGGCCCCAAATCGCTCGAAATGAGACACCGCCGCGCCAGCAGGGAGACGCTTTTTAAAAGGGGGAAGACGTTATCGCGGAATTGAGGAGCGTGGCACGTGAGGCGTCTCTTGGGATACGAACAATTTGTCTTCGGTAGATCTGTGACCGCGACAAATTTGCGTCAGTTAGACCGGAATGGAGACTTGAACAATACGAGAGCGCGGGAACTGAAAAAGAAACCGTCAATTTGACAGATTATCCCTCAATGTATCTCATATGAAGTTTTTCTGTTGCATTTCTTTTTAATTAGATAATTAGATAATTCGTCCATTAAATGGACAAGTGAGCGAGACAGAGAGAGAGAGAGAGAGAGAGAGAGAGAGCACCGCGCGCAAGTGCAAATATATATTTTTTTAAATATATTTCGCACTCAATTTAGACACGACTTTTCGCGTCAATTGCGTAGATATTGTTTGCGATAAATTCTGCATCTGTTGTTCACTATAGGCGCGAGAAAATTTATCCGCGGTCCGGACGAGAGGTCCAGAGGTTTCCTCGCGATTTTGCTTTACCACTGGTGCGCCACCTTTCTGTCCTTTCGCACGTTTTCTTGGAGCTGCGTATCTTCTTCAAACGCGGCCGTGCTGGACGTTCCTCGTGACCGTACATCACATTACTTTAATTCATATGGTAATCACGCGGCTCAGCGCCGCTATGCCGGCTCGCCGAAAACTTTTGGGACAATGCGAGGGACAATGCCGGAGTGAGAGGGGTGTGTGCCGGCAGAGACGGTGGGGAACGCACCGGCACACAGAGGTGGTTGCGGAGGGTACCGGAGGGGTGCTGCAGGGACCATCAGAGGCAGAGGAAGCGCGCGGCGGGGGTGGTGGAGCGAGCGGGACGAAGGGGAAGGGTGTAGGGGAGGGCAAGAGCAGGGGGAGGGTTCGGTGGTGCGAATGCGATATTGAATTCGCAACCCCCTGGCGACGTGCCTGTTATCGACAATGTCCGACCGCTGGACCGGAAGCCATTTGCTCGCTCTGTGACGAAATTTATGAAAGTTTCCAGCGCTGGCGGTACAATTGGCGAGAGAGGAGCAGCGAGTCGCGCGCGTGCGACAGAACGTAGGTGTCCGCTCGTACGAGCTTCGGTCGCTGGGAACATGTTCCGCTTGTTTCTGCAGCCGGAGTTATGTCACCTCGGGTGAGGGAGGGTCGACCCGGCTGGGAAACCGCCTGCGATTTTTTTCAGAGGCGAAATGTTCGACCGTCCGAGACCGCGCTTCCGCCTATCCGCAGCTCTTGATTAGTATGAACGCGGTAGTTGCGTTCTATGTTTTCGCGATATTCGTGATTGTCAATCCGATGAAGCTACGAGACGCGAAAATTGGACATTTCATGACGACAGCGAAACCTACATGATTTTGTAAATCTTTATATCAATCATGCGCTAACATATGATGTTTTGTTTGATTTCGCTTCCGGATTAGAATCGCGCGTTTTTGTTTTGTTCTGGTGAGTTTATTTCCCACGTTTCATGAATCCAGTTTACTTTATTAGGAAGAACCTGATATAATTATCATTTTCTTTTAGGATAAAACTACACAGAGGAAAAGATTTCTTTAGATTTAATAAATTTTTTTGAGTCTAAACATTGGAATGATCCAAAGAAGATAATGTTTCAATCAATAAGTACAATTGTACAATTGTTGGCTTCCCAAATAATTTTATTGTTTAGCCTAAATAAAAAAATCATTTCATTTAATTTTTTTATGATATTAAAGAATGTTTGATAATTTTGTTTAAATAACCTTAAATAATCTTCAAAAACTGCATTATTGACGGTTTTTGTTGAAACTGATTTGTATAAATTTTTTCATTATATAGGCCCTTTTTTACCCGTAATTTCCGATCTAAATATTCATTATTCCGTGATGTGGTCACCATCCTTATACGTTTTCAGTCTCTTGATTTTAACGATCGTACAGGAAATAGAGATGTTTCAACTGGCTTTGACAACATATTTACAATATTATTATTATAATATATCCTTATAATGTGCCCAAAACCTTACAGATCATACTTGCTAATAATCGTTCAAAATAATGCAACAGGAGTCGATAAGTAATGACAGTAACGAATTTTGACAAAATGTACCAGTGATCAGAACCAGTGATGCCGTGTTGGCTTTTAGATTTTTAACTAAATATTATATTTATATTTTGTCGTACGGAACAAAATTTAAATTACCACTAAATAATACATTATTTAATAAATGACATAGATAACATAGATAAAAATAATATAGATTAATCCAATGAAATAAAATAATGTTTGATATAAAATTATGTTGCTTGATATAGTATTATGTTGAATGAGTCAAACATTGTAAAAAATTTTGTATTAAATTCACAATTTATTCACTTCAATGTTTGTATTAATTTAATAGAAATAAGACAAGTATGTAAACAAATAACACAAATAATAGGTTGAAAATTAACACAAAACTATGAAAATTAACACTTAAGCATTATTTCAACATTTGGAAAAGGCGATTGTAAACTCAACGATGTCAAAATAACGTAACGGCAATATATCAAATTAACATACCGACATGTTAAAAATTATATGAATTTTTACATAAATCAGTTTCAACGTGGGCATGTTAAAAATTACATGAATTTTCACACAAATCAGTTTCAATACAAATACAAAATGATTTTTACCGTGAATTGAAGTCAAACAAATAGAAATTCTCTGAATTAAAAGAAATTTTTTTCTCTGTATATATAATACGTTGTATAATAAAATAAAGGCCAATAAATGTTATATGTTTTCAAATGTAACTTTATTTCAACTGTAATATATTTAATTATATTTTTTTTATTGTCCTTAACATAATAAATATTACGTAATTATCACAAAGAAATATAAATATGAAAACTAATCTGATTTTAAACTTTTGAAAGAATATTTTGTCAACATTCCCTGTAATGCAAGATGTCCTTGAAGCTTATGATTATATGCCTGTTCACATATAATGTAAAAAAAATCATTCCAAGTGTGCAAAATATCTAACTGTGCATGATCCATGCAACTAATCGAAACATGATTGACACTGCACTTACAAATAAACCTACCAAATATTACACTTTGATTTTGTTAAGCTTTTAACATACTGTCTAGGTCTAAATAAGAGACATAAAATAATATAGATAAATCCAATGAAATAAAATAATGTTTGATACGTGCCTATACGGCCGGTAAAAGGGTGAAACACCCTCTTGAAAAAAATCGGTTTTAATATTTCTAAGCGAATAATATCGGCACAGTAAATAATACAAAGAAAGTTTCAAATAAGAGCTTTATGGGTTTTAATGAGCTTTATAACAATACACTCAGATTTTACAAAATTAAGGAAGGAAAAAGGGATTTAAAAAAAAAAATTATATTTTCGAAAAATCTGAGTGCATTGTTATAAAGCTTATTAAAACCTATAAAACTTTTATTTAAAACTTTTTTTGTATTATTACTGTTTCGATAATATTCGCTCAGAAATATTAAAACTGATTTTTTTCAAGAGGATGTTTCACCCTCTTACCGGCCATATGGGTACGTAAAAAGCAATATGTGTCTTTTATTTAGACTACAGCATGTTAAAATTTTATAAAAATTAGAGTGTAACACTTGGGTAGGTTTACTGTTAGTCATCTTTCAATCTTATAGTAGTTTTTGCTACATTTTATATTTAATGTCTTCATTGGCAAGACTACGATTTCCGGAGCGTCAAATTTTGATAGCAGATTTTGCATCTATAAACGGTTATAAAGAAAAGTGGAAAGGTGATGAAAGTGGCTATCTGCTTTATTTTAGGAGATATAGCGGTTTTTAGTTGCAAATTTAGAAATCAACGACATATCATTTTTGCCATTTGCAGACGTTTTGCGTTATCCAGAATGCACCACATGGAGGTATAGCCTACTTCGCATTCTGTATGTGTAAATATAAGTGTGTGTAAGTGTATAAGTGTATGTGTGAATATGCATCTCAGAGATGCCGTACTCTGCCCGTACGGAACAGCTATCTTAATTAAAATTTTGGCAAAAATAATAATTCTAAGTTTTCGCCTTACTAAATTAATGATTTTACAATATACTAAAAATGGATACTGAAAAGATTAACGAGGTCCCTACGCAAGGTAGAATGTATCATAAATATATTTATTAAATCTTGGCCTTACTAAATTGATGAATCTATAATATAAAAATGGATACTAAAAAGATTAGCATAGCACCTATGTAAAGTAGGACGTATTATGAATAACTCTCTAATGTGTGTTACACAGGCCGGATTTATATTAGGATAAATCTATATAATACATCCCATTTGATAAAACATCCTGCATTCTTTCTTCAAAAACTAATTAGAATAACTAAGTAGAACCGGCGCAAGAATAACGTGTTCCAATGTGTCTTAGTGGGCTTCTCATTAAGATATGAAGCAGACTTTAATGTTTCAACACTGTTAAATATAAAAAAATAAACTGTTTAAGGGGGCATCTAGTGTGAAGGCTCGTTTTCAAGGCGATATTTGAGAATTAATTTAAAGCAAATGGTTAAACCTACAGAGTTAATGTTTTGTACTGACATTTTTTCATCTTTGAAAAAACATCTCATCTTTTATCAAAGCTTTATATTCAAAATTAAAGGAAATATAAGTGGATTCAAAACAGATCATGTTGTAAAATTGTCTTTCATCGGGCGAATTGATTGCCACCGTCCTCGTCATCTGAAATAAACGAATTTGCGTTTATTTTGTTCTTTATGAATGTGGCTATCGCCCAAACTAGAATAAAATAATTTGAAGAAAATTGACAAAATGGCGGCGCTTAAAAATAGTAGTCTGATTTTTACTCAAACATTGTAACTGTTCGCGGTCCGGAAAAATAGTAATTTTAAAGATATCAAAAAGATTCTAGTTCGGGCGATAGTCGAATATAAATCGAATACAAAATTTTTAATACAAATCTGATATGAATTTTCAGATGAACATTCTACGTAAACGGATTTTGTAGTGCGCATATGATTTCGAAATGATGGCACAATAACGATTCGTCTCCATTTGCGCGGAGATTTGAGAGTCGCGGCGTAATTTCGGTGGCGGCTGCTCCGCGGCGAGCAATCGTAGACATGAATCTCCCATTAGGGGATGAAAACTGTGGGTCAATCCGCGACGAGTACACCGAAAAACGTGCTATCCAATCTGAAAGTGGCCGGTTAATGCGAATAGCTTACGCGCCATACGTTATGCCATTCGCGCTGTATATACATGTGTTGTGAATACGCGCAGTCGTCCAGAAGCCATTGAAACCACCGATGGAAGCGAATATTACCGCTTATTATGATGTACGTTTCTTTTCTCTTGTATACAATTACGCTGTTTTTCCCGAAACATAATTTCTTCGAGTGTTAGCCTCGATTTCTTTCAATCAAATAAAACATTGCGTTTTTTAGCCTTTTTAGTACAACGAACTCCTGCAATGACTTTCTTTTGTGTCGTAAAGGTAGACATTTATACATACATTGCACTTTCTTATAAAAAATTTGAAGAAGAGATTTGAGTTATATTCTTCTTCCACTATCCAGACATCCTATCTTTGACTCCTACTCAAGAAAGTTGAATGGCATGTCCAATAGAAGTCAAGCTAAATAAAGACTGAGCTAGACAAAAATGTAATACTTGCACTAACTTGACAAAAATCTAATATTTGCTACACAAACATCCTTTCCTAATCAAGTATTCGTAAATTCGTGTAGAACGTTCAGCCTATATGTATAAACTTATAATTAAGAGGCAGATAATAGTTTCTACAGAGTTGCTACAGTTTTTCCGCTTGTTTCCGCAGTTTTAGTAACATTCAAATAAACAATATGTACATAGAGAAAAATATTTCTTTAGATTTAATAAATTTTATTAGATTTCTAAATAAATTTAATCATTAGTCTAAAAAATCGAATATTTCAACCAATAAGTGCAATTACTTGGCTTTTCAAATAATTTTCTTGTTTAGTCTAAACAAGAAAATTATTTCATTTAATTTTCCAAAAGTAGTTCGATAATTTTGTTTAAATAATATCTTAAAAAACTTTACTTTTTATTTGTCGTATTACTAACAGTTTGTCTTTTGTTATTTCATCGTATGTATCCTTTTTTGGTCGTGATCTTCTGTTAAAATACTTTATCACTTCGTGATATGGTCTAACCCATCCTTATACTGACTTCAGTTTGAATTCAGTTTAACTTCAACGTATCATATAGGAATTGGTAATGTCAACTAGTTCTAAGGATATATTTACAGTATTATGATTATAATGTACCCTTATAAAGTCCACAAAGCCTTTTTCATGTCATACTTACTGGTAATCGTTAAAAACAACAGTTGATAAGTTACGAATACAAAATGTGTATTAGCAAACTAGTGATGCTATGCTGACTTTTGAATTTTTCATCAAATATTATATCGGTCAAACCAAACGTTAAATTATATTGAAAACCAAAAACAATAGTTTTATCAACTAAATAACATAATTTAACCCTCAAACATCATTCTGAGTTACGTACATCCAGACCAAAAATAAAACGTGCAACATTTCTAAATAGTGAGGAGTTATAGCTCGGAGTTTGGGGGGGGGGAAATATATATATATATATATATATATATATATATATATATATATATATATATATGTATGTATGTATGTATCTCCACTACATATTTCCCTACATAGCCATAGTGTGCAGCCAAAATAACTTTGTACGAGAAGTGTAAAGTTCATATACGAGGGTGGTCTGAAAAGTTTCCGACCTCAACGTGAAGATAGCAGCACTTGTAAATAAAAGCTAGTGAATTTCGTTGTTCATCTGTTGACAGTTACTCACCGAAGTTTCAGCCATTTTGGACTCGCAGTTGTTATGTAACAGTCGTTTGAGTAAGTTGATGTGAGTGTTTTTGTGAAAATGGACAAAATCGAGTATCGAGCTGTCATTAAATATTTGTTTTTGAAAGGCAATACGCCTACGCAAATCAAAGATGAGTTGGATTCTGTGTATGGGGACTCTGCACCATCATTTACGACAGTGAAATTTTGGGCCGCTGAATTTAAACGTGGCCGTAAGAGCTTGGGAGACGATGAACGTTCAGGACGTCCAAAAACTGCAACTACCGACGAAAACATCGCCAAAGTTCACCAAATGGTGCTAGACGACCGCCGAATTAAAGTGAGAGAGATA
>NW_022639490.1:2251622-2262357 GCF_010583005.1 Odontomachus brunneus | reverse complement strand
AAAAAAAAAAATTATATTTTCGAAAAATCTGAGTGCATTGTTATAAAGCTTATTAAAACCTATAAAACTTTTATTTAAAACTTTTTTTGTATTATTACTGTTTCGATAATATTCGCTCAGAAATATTAAAACTGATTTTTTTCAAGAGGATGTTTCACCCTCTTACCGGCCATATGGGTACGTAAAAAGCAATATGTGTCTTTTATTTAGACTACAGCATGTTAAAATTTTATAAAAATTAGAGTGTAACACTTGGGTAGGTTTACTGTTAGTCATCTTTCAATCTTATAGTAGTTTTTGCTACATTTTATATTTAATGTCTTCATTGGCAAGACTACGATTTCCGGAGCGTCAAATTTTGATAGCAGATTTTGCATCTATAAACGGTTATAAAGAAAAGTGGAAAGGTGATGAAAGTGGCTATCTGCTTTATTTTAGGAGATATAGCGGTTTTTAGTTGCAAATTTAGAAATCAACGACATATCATTTTTGCCATTTGCAGACGTTTTGCGTTATCCAGAATGCACCACATGGAGGTATAGCCTACTTCGCATTCTGTATGTGTAAATATAAGTGTGTGTAAGTGTATAAGTGTATGTGTGAATATGCATCTCAGAGATGCCGTACTCTGCCCGTACGGAACAGCTATCTTAATTAAAATTTTGGCAAAAATAATAATTCTAAGTTTTCGCCTTACTAAATTAATGATTTTACAATATACTAAAAATGGATACTGAAAAGATTAACGAGGTCCCTACGCAAGGTAGAATGTATCATAAATATATTTATTAAATCTTGGCCTTACTAAATTGATGAATCTATAATATAAAAATGGATACTAAAAAGATTAGCATAGCACCTATGTAAAGTAGGACGTATTATGAATAACTCTCTAATGTGTGTTACACAGGCCGGATTTATATTAGGATAAATCTATATAATACATCCCATTTGATAAAACATCCTGCATTCTTTCTTCAAAAACTAATTAGAATAACTAAGTAGAACCGGCGCAAGAATAACGTGTTCCAATGTGTCTTAGTGGGCTTCTCATTAAGATATGAAGCAGACTTTAATGTTTCAACACTGTTAAATATAAAAAAATAAACTGTTTAAGGGGGCATCTAGTGTGAAGGCTCGTTTTCAAGGCGATATTTGAGAATTAATTTAAAGCAAATGGTTAAACCTACAGAGTTAATGTTTTGTACTGACATTTTTTCATCTTTGAAAAAACATCTCATCTTTTATCAAAGCTTTATATTCAAAATTAAAGGAAATATAAGTGGATTCAAAACAGATCATGTTGTAAAATTGTCTTTCATCGGGCGAATTGATTGCCACCGTCCTCGTCATCTGAAATAAACGAATTTGCGTTTATTTTGTTCTTTATGAATGTGGCTATCGCCCAAACTAGAATAAAATAATTTGAAGAAAATTGACAAAATGGCGGCGCTTAAAAATAGTAGTCTGATTTTTACTCAAACATTGTAACTGTTCGCGGTCCGGAAAAATAGTAATTTTAAAGATATCAAAAAGATTCTAGTTCGGGCGATAGTCGAATATAAATCGAATACAAAATTTTTAATACAAATCTGATATGAATTTTCAGATGAACATTCTACGTAAACGGATTTTGTAGTGCGCATATGATTTCGAAATGATGGCACAATAACGATTCGTCTCCATTTGCGCGGAGATTTGAGAGTCGCGGCGTAATTTCGGTGGCGGCTGCTCCGCGGCGAGCAATCGTAGACATGAATCTCCCATTAGGGGATGAAAACTGTGGGTCAATCCGCGACGAGTACACCGAAAAACGTGCTATCCAATCTGAAAGTGGCCGGTTAATGCGAATAGCTTACGCGCCATACGTTATGCCATTCGCGCTGTATATACATGTGTTGTGAATACGCGCAGTCGTCCAGAAGCCATTGAAACCACCGATGGAAGCGAATATTACCGCTTATTATGATGTACGTTTCTTTTCTCTTGTATACAATTACGCTGTTTTTCCCGAAACATAATTTCTTCGAGTGTTAGCCTCGATTTCTTTCAATCAAATAAAACATTGCGTTTTTTAGCCTTTTTAGTACAACGAACTCCTGCAATGACTTTCTTTTGTGTCGTAAAGGTAGACATTTATACATACATTGCACTTTCTTATAAAAAATTTGAAGAAGAGATTTGAGTTATATTCTTCTTCCACTATCCAGACATCCTATCTTTGACTCCTACTCAAGAAAGTTGAATGGCATGTCCAATAGAAGTCAAGCTAAATAAAGACTGAGCTAGACAAAAATGTAATACTTGCACTAACTTGACAAAAATCTAATATTTGCTACACAAACATCCTTTCCTAATCAAGTATTCGTAAATTCGTGTAGAACGTTCAGCCTATATGTATAAACTTATAATTAAGAGGCAGATAATAGTTTCTACAGAGTTGCTACAGTTTTTCCGCTTGTTTCCGCAGTTTTAGTAACATTCAAATAAACAATATGTACATAGAGAAAAATATTTCTTTAGATTTAATAAATTTTATTAGATTTCTAAATAAATTTAATCATTAGTCTAAAAAATCGAATATTTCAACCAATAAGTGCAATTACTTGGCTTTTCAAATAATTTTCTTGTTTAGTCTAAACAAGAAAATTATTTCATTTAATTTTCCAAAAGTAGTTCGATAATTTTGTTTAAATAATATCTTAAAAAACTTTACTTTTTATTTGTCGTATTACTAACAGTTTGTCTTTTGTTATTTCATCGTATGTATCCTTTTTTGGTCGTGATCTTCTGTTAAAATACTTTATCACTTCGTGATATGGTCTAACCCATCCTTATACTGACTTCAGTTTGAATTCAGTTTAACTTCAACGTATCATATAGGAATTGGTAATGTCAACTAGTTCTAAGGATATATTTACAGTATTATGATTATAATGTACCCTTATAAAGTCCACAAAGCCTTTTTCATGTCATACTTACTGGTAATCGTTAAAAACAACAGTTGATAAGTTACGAATACAAAATGTGTATTAGCAAACTAGTGATGCTATGCTGACTTTTGAATTTTTCATCAAATATTATATCGGTCAAACCAAACGTTAAATTATATTGAAAACCAAAAACAATAGTTTTATCAACTAAATAACATAATTTAACCCTCAAACATCATTCTGAGTTACGTACATCCAGACCAAAAATAAAACGTGCAACATTTCTAAATAGTGAGGAGTTATAGCTCGGAGTTTGGGGGGGGGGAAATATATATATATATATATATATATATATATATATATATATATATATATATATGTATGTATGTATGTATCTCCACTACATATTTCCCTACATAGCCATAGTGTGCAGCCAAAATAACTTTGTACGAGAAGTGTAAAGTTCATATACGAGGGTGGTCTGAAAAGTTTCCGACCTCAACGTGAAGATAGCAGCACTTGTAAATAAAAGCTAGTGAATTTCGTTGTTCATCTGTTGACAGTTACTCACCGAAGTTTCAGCCATTTTGGACTCGCAGTTGTTATGTAACAGTCGTTTGAGTAAGTTGATGTGAGTGTTTTTGTGAAAATGGACAAAATCGAGTATCGAGCTGTCATTAAATATTTGTTTTTGAAAGGCAATACGCCTACGCAAATCAAAGATGAGTTGGATTCTGTGTATGGGGACTCTGCACCATCATTTACGACAGTGAAATTTTGGGCCGCTGAATTTAAACGTGGCCGTAAGAGCTTGGGAGACGATGAACGTTCAGGACGTCCAAAAACTGCAACTACCGACGAAAACATCGCCAAAGTTCACCAAATGGTGCTAGACGACCGCCGAATTAAAGTGAGAGAGATAGCAGAGGTTATGAACATGTCAAAAGAACGTGTTTGTCGCATATTAAATCAACATTTAGGCATGAGAAAGCTGTCCGCGCGTTGGGTGCCGCGTTTGCTCACGTTAGACCAAAAACGTGTTCGAATGAACATTTCCAACGCTCTGTTGGAGCAGTTTAGGCGCAATAAATCCGAGTTTTGGCGCCGATTAATTACTGTAGATGAAACTTGGATACACCATTATACGCCTGAAACAAAAATACAGTCCAAACAGTGGACTGCAAAGGGGGAACCGGCTCCAAAAAAAGCAAAAACTGTTTTTTCGGCTGGGAAAGTGATGGCGACTGTTTTTTGGGATAGTCATGGAGTTATTTTAATCGATTATCTTCAAAAAGGAAAAACCATTACAGGAGCATACTACGCATCATTACTTGACAAGCTGAAGGCAGAACTTGCGGGAAAACGGCCACATTTGCAGAAAAAGAAAATCCTGTTTCACCAAGACAACGCACCGTCTCACACCTCAGCGGTTGCCATGGCGAAAATCCACGAATTACGGTTTGAACTGCTTGACCATCCACCTTACTCACCAGATCTAGCCCCAAGCGACTTCTTTTTGTTCCCTCATCTAAAAATTGCGCTCGGAGGACAGAGATTTTCGTCAAATGAAGAGGCAATCACCTTCGTGAACAATTATTTTGCAGAGAAAAACGCCGAGTACTATTTCGACGGGTTACAGAGATGGGAGCATCGCTGGGAGAAGTGTGTAGATTTACAAGGAGACTATGTTGAAAAATAAAAAACAATTTTCAGAAAAAATGACTTGTATCTTTGTTAGGTCGGAAACTTTTCAGACCACCCTCGTATAGATATCGCACACCCAGCACGATGGTGTAACGTTATTAAATTTTACTAAATTCTTACTTCAAATATCTTGAAAATAAAGCAGTTTAGTGCATCGCTCTTAATTTTTAAAGAAAATAATGAAAACATCATAAATATCAATATTTCAAATTGACAATTTCTTTGATAAAAGTCTAAGATTACTCAACTTTATCTTGTAAAATAATTATTCTTTTTAAAACTAAACGTAATAATGTAAACTAAACGTAATAACATTTTTTTCGAAAAATTCAAATCGAATCTTATGAATCTCTATATATTGAAACACTCGCGTATTTATTTTTGAAACAATTTTATAATTAAAATGAACACGATTTTTTCATAACTACTAGAAAGCTCTTTTCGTTTTTTTAAATTTTAATATCTTGAGTCTTAAAAGTTTTGTGAAATTTTCAATAGTATATTCCTTTTTTTTAATGACTGACGTATCGATTCAACAAAGAGTCCAAAATCGGTATATTAGATCCCAATAAACAACAAGAACTCCGTGTGTCACACACCTAGTGTGGTAAAATAGATTGGCGAATATAGAACTGTACACCTGAGGATTAATCCAACAGAACAAAATTTAAATTATAACCAAATAATATATTTTATTAAAAATTTTTTAAATAATATTGTTTATTCCACCAAATAACATAATTTAGTATAATAAAAAATGATATTTGATGTAAAATTACGTTGTTTAATACAGTATTATCTCGTTTGAATCAAATAAATCGAAATTAAACAAATAGGAATTCTTAATTCACAGAAATTTTTTTTCTGTGTCGGTGAGTTTGGTAATGCTGTCAATCTTGTGATTTAATAGAAGAGCAAAAATTTGTGCAAATCGATTGTCAAATCGAGATAATTAGTCGCTCGTTAAGCTCGATGAATTGATAGTATATCGATGAAGTAGATGTATGAATAATTATTTTTTATTATACGTTCAATGGCTGAATTGTCCGTGGAGCAGTAGAGCTTGAGGTAGAGCTAGCTCAATTGCGTAGCGAGGAAATTAAATTATGTTGAAGCAATCAATTCGAAATCAAATCGAAATGCTCTCGGTAATATCAAATCGTCAAACTTGAACTTAACGAGTGACTGATCACCCCGATTCGACAATTGATTCGCGCAAATTTTTGTTTTTCTTTTAAGTCACAAGACATGGAAGTAGCGTAGAACGTGCTCATTGCAACAGGAAAATGGAGACGTTGAGCTTTTCAACGGCTATCGGGCAAATATTTCTCGCTATACAACCGATGTCGGCATGAGTTCCAACATGCGAGGAAATTAGCTAGTTCGGCCATATGCGTCGACTCTGCTGCGCGCGGCGAAAGGTAGCGACGGGAAGCGCGAGCGACGGGGTGAGAAGGAAACGGAGAGGGGAAGAGAGAGAGAGAGAGAGAGAGAGAGAGAGAGAGAGAGAGGGATAGAGAAAGAGAGAAAGAGAAAACGGGTGCACGGGGGATGCGGCGGAGTGTTCCCGCATTACAAATTTAATCTTACAAATGGATCCGAAAACTTGGAAACAATGGAATATATGAAATGCGGCCACGTATATCATGCCAGTAGACGCGGGGTGGTTCCGACGGCAATATTGTCAGGGCCGATCCATATTCTCGGAGAGCGCGAGGACGAGAGGGCCGGTGGGAGACGAGGGGGCGAAAGTGGTTCCCGTCCGAAATGCCGCGGACCGCCGGGGCGGCGAACGACAAAACATGTTTCCAACGCGACAAGAAGTCGTCGTCGCGTTGGAAGTAGACGCACGGTTCCTGTCGCATTCGGACCGCGTCGCGCGGAACCCGTCACATGGTACAAATCATACGCGCTCTCGTTCCTTCCGATGCATATGAAGCGAAGACACGCTTTCAGCCAGCGAAGTCGGGGTCTTGTCGTGAAAATCACTTCTGAATGATAAACAAACCGAATACAACGATACTCCAAGGTAACAAATATAATTTACGATATTGCATGTGTCTTAATTTAAAAACAAGTTTGATTAATAACTAATTACATCATTAGAAATACAAGTATAATTGTATACGCAGTAGAATTGTATTATAATCAGTATAATCAGTGAAAAATTAAGTTAAAAAGAGTTAAAAAATTAATGGTTTCTAATTTAGTTAATTATATTTGAAACCATTTTTTAACTTAAACTAGTTATTTTAAAATACATTAAATTCAACCTATTCATTTTTTTTATATATGTTACAATAATTCATCAGAATAATAAAATCATTGTAAATTACTTACAATGTAGAATAAGAAAAATAAAAAAATAATTAAGCATAATGTAGAATAAGAAAAATAAATAATATGGAGAATAAGAAAAAATTAAAAATAAAAACACCAAATTTTTTATCTGCCAATTTTTTTTTCTTGTATAGAATCCTTAATATATGACGATGTTTACATTATTTCATATAAATTTAATCTTTCAAAATTAATTATACAGAAAACATCTATTATTATTGTACCACATTCTATATATAAATGTATAATTATATGTACTATATTGTTTTATATCATTAACTTTTAACTTGAACGAGTTAATTCAACTTGAACTTCTTTTTTAATTAAATAAGGTTCACATACATAGTATTATACATTTGATTCCAATACGATTTAAACACTTTTTTTTCAATATAATTTGGAAGGCAGCTCATAATCCTTTATAAGAGAATTTTTGTTTAATTAATCCTCAGAGAAAAGTTAAATTTTTTCATTAGATGGACTATATATCGAACAGCATCGAGGAAAAGTGTTCTAACCGTCTTGAAAATGAATATTTACTAACCGACAAAACAATTATAATACGCAATGTAATTAGAATTTTTTAATCATTATTTTGTTTGATTGTTTATTAATTATTTAAAGGGAACAAAGAATAATATCAATAACTTGGCATTGTGATAGTTTCACATCAATGGCCAGGAACGAATACGCTCATTTCTACAATACTGATAATCTAGTTACATTACATGTTCGGATTATTGTGCTGATTAATGAACATTGTATATATGTACATATATAATTACAATAATGCATTGACATATTAATTACATTGATAGTATGCATTGACTATTCCATCTTCGTTGTACCTTAAATACGGTATTCGGGAACTCAGTGAAATGTGACGTTTCTCAGGTGGTATCAAGCACACAAATTGAACGATGACACTCCAACAGTAAGAAAGCGACAATTGCCACTGTTTATATATTTTTATATTCCTTGTTCACGCAAGTGTTTGCTTTATCGCTGGGAAATTACGAATAAATCACGGTGCCCGTTGGGCGCGACACCAGCGGGAATCCGCGTTCGGGAAGTTCGGGTACCGAAGTACCTGTCTCCGACTTGGCGGGGACGATGGTAGGGTTTCTCGGGGCGGTTCCCATATACACGAGGCCGCGGCGGTGCCTTCGCGGCCTGTGTGTATATCTACCAACCTACATCGGCGGTTTCCTTCCTGCGGGACTCCCGCCTGCGGTATCCCGCGGGGAATAGTACCAGCTCGACGATTCACAGGAGTGTGACTGGGCGAGTCCCAGGAAGCGTGTGCTTTGCTAACGATGACAAACTGCCCCGCTCTAAGACGCCATATTTATGCTAATCTCGGGCGCAAGGGTAGAGCCCGCCGCCTCGAACCTACGAATTTGCTCGCACCCTCTTCGCCCTTCTCGTCCTCGTCCGCTCCCCCACCCTCACTACCTCACGTGCGCTCCGCACTGACGACTCCGCGCAACGTCGAAAATTCAGTGAATTACGAATATCGCATGTGTGCACGAATTATCTTTCCCGCTCGTCTTCTCGTTGCACTGGTTACAAAATGATTTATCCGCTTCTTTGAATTGAGCGAATTAATTGGAAATTTTCACTACTCATATTTAGGGTAACGAAAGCGATTATAGAATATCTGTTTTTATAAATTTATATTGTTGCAATATGAATGTATATTCTAACCATATAATGGCGTAAAAATATTAGATGTATTATCTATAAGGTCCAGTAAAGTTCAAAATTTTATTGCGATTCCAATATTAACGAAAAAGGAAAAGTGAGAAAGTTAGAGGGTCAAAAAAATGGGAGATAATGTGGACTACTGAGTCTAATATTTAAGAGACATTAGTAAATAACAGAATTAATAAAATGTCAACTTTTTTTACGTTTGAAAAAAAGTGTTATAATCGCTGGATAAATTATTTATATTAAACAACATTGGTGAAACGCATACTCCTTCCGTTGTGTCAACCTTTAGTTTTCAGCAGGCAGGAATAAAAACTGCAATTATTTATTAAAGAGTATCATATGTATACTCCTTATACGAAAGATAAGCATAATAAAGAAAAAATGGAAACTAAACATAACATTGAATACACAACAAAAAGAAAATAGAAGAAAATTTGTCCTATTTTCATGCAAATTTTTCAGGTTATTAGTTATTTACTTTTACAATGGCCTATGTTAATAGCATATCTTATATGACAAATAAAACTGCCACGTATCATTAAGAAAGTTAGGAATAACAATTTAGCAGTGTAAAACATTATTAATACAATTATATTGGAAATATATATTGAATATAAATATTATTAAACTTATTTCAGGGTCGCAAGAGCAACTCGACTACCACAATATCTAATTTTCAAGAAAAATGACAGTAGAACATTTTGTATTTTCGTATAAATTTCTCAATTGGCACTCAGAATTGTACATGATGAGTTTTATAATAAATGCAACAACTTCCAGTAATTGCTATAAGAAAGCGTGGCACATACGTTTCGCACACGTACACGCGCGCCTGCACGTAAATACACACACAAATATACGATACTTTATAGGAGAATTAAGTTTAATTAAATCATCTTTCCTATTTATATAATATTACCTGCTTATTTTATATTCAGTTACTTTATTCTATTTATTATAGACTTCTATTTATTAAGATATGATCTTACTTGCTTTTTTGATAAGTAGATTGAAAAGATTATTGATCATCATCAACGACTTTAGCACATGACAACGCTACGCGCCGGAGTTATCCAGAATTATTATACAGTTTTTCGCGAATTGACAAAATTCCTTCCATTCTATCTGCAAAAGAGATTCGCTCGTTTTGCTTTATTACAATCGACCGTAGCTATCGTCACCAATCTGCTAAAACGCATCGCCATACTTCATAAACACCCCTGCGAATCGCGAGGCATATTACAATGCACCGTCGTCGGAGCATCATCGAAGAGGGTCGACATTATTTTTCTATTAAAGAGATTGAATCAAATTGCCTTGGAATCGATACGATTTCTTGAGCGTTGGTTATATGAAAATTGCAAATTGTCCAACTTGTATTTTCGTCGCGCTAATTCACCGCTAAACGTAATTAGCTGGTGCCGTATTTTGCTGAGATAGTATGTCGCGCATATTTGGCGTAATGAAGGTTCAGAATTGGACAGCTATATTCAGTTAAATGGACGTCGCTAATGCTGGCTCTTATATTCGAGTGGTGCATTAAATGTTAAATTCCAACCTGATATTCACATAATATATACATGCGTAAATTATTGCCAATATATAGGGTGTCTGATATAAAACTCATGTGCAGATAGAGCTCATAAAACTATATAATAAAATTCTGTACTATTTTGCAAGCAATCGCAATATTTTATTCAGCAATTCAACACGATTATCCATTCTCAATAATTTTATTTGATTAATATCTTAATAATAAAGACACTGTATGTAAAATGGTATATAAGAATCTCTCTCTCCTCCTTCTCCTTCCTTTCCATCCCACTCTTCCTCTCCCGTTCCCTCCCTCTGTTTCCCTTCCCCTCACTTCCCTTCTCCACTTTTCCTTCTTCTCTTCCTTGCTCCCCTTTGCCATTCTTTCTCTCTCTCCTTCTCTTCTCCTCTCTCTCTTTTTCTCTCTCTCCTTCTTTTTCTCTTTGTCTCTTTCTCCCTTTCTCTCTCTCTCTCTCTCTCTCTCTCTCTCTCTCTCTCTCTCTCTCTCTCTC
>NW_022639490.1:2250428-2250956 GCF_010583005.1 Odontomachus brunneus | reverse complement strand
CTCTCTCTCTCTCTCTCTCTCTCTCTCTCTCTCTCTCTCTCTCTCTCTCTCTCTCTCTCTCTCTCTTTCTCTCTCACATACACACATACACACTTATACTCACATACACAGTAGCAATATTAATTTTGTTATTGTTTTTATAAATGGGAAAAAATAGAAATAATTCTATTTCAAATAAGAGAGGCTGTGTGATTTCCATATAACCATGTTTATCATGTTTTAATCGATGACAACCCTTATAGAAATATCATACTAAGAATCATTACTGGATAATTACTAATTATCCCGTATTTTTAATACTGAAAATAAGTAATTATCAATGATTCTTAGTATGATATTTCTATAAGGGAACGCATGACTCTTTCGTATCAGCAAAGTAGAAATGATATTGACGTATAGGAGGGCGTGCTAAGGAGTTTACTTTTTATTTCATGTTGCTACGTTGACTTACTAGTGAGTTTAAATCCGTTTAAAACCACAACATCGATATTAAGTTTTGGCGCGGTGATAACGCTAATGTAAATACTG
>NW_022639490.1:2248969-2250418 GCF_010583005.1 Odontomachus brunneus | reverse complement strand
ATATCGCACACCCAGCACGATGGTGTAACGTTATTAAATTTTACTAAATTCTTACTTCAAATATCTTGAAAATAAAGCAGTTTAGTGCATCGCTCTTAATTTTTAAAGAAAATAATGAAAACATCATAAATATCAATATTTCAAATTGACAATTTCTTTGATAAAAGTCTAAGATTACTCAACTTTATCTTGTAAAATAATTATTCTTTTTAAAACTAAACGTAATAATGTAAACTAAACGTAATAACATTTTTTTCGAAAAATTCAAATCGAATCTTATGAATCTCTATATATTGAAACACTCGCGTATTTATTTTTGAAACAATTTTATAATTAAAATGAACACGATTTTTTCATAACTACTAGAAAGCTCTTTTCGTTTTTTTAAATTTTAATATCTTGAGTCTTAAAAGTTTTGTGAAATTTTCAATAGTATATTCCTTTTTTTTAATGACTGACGTATCGATTCAACAAAGAGTCCAAAATCGGTATATTAGATCCCAATAAACAACAAGAACTCCGTGTGTCACACACCTAGTGTGGTAAAATAGATTGGCGAATATAGAACTGTACACCTGAGGATTAATCCAACAGAACAAAATTTAAATTATAACCAAATAATATATTTTATTAAAAATTTTTTAAATAATATTGTTTATTCCACCAAATAACATAATTTAGTATAATAAAAAATGATATTTGATGTAAAATTACGTTGTTTAATACAGTATTATCTCGTTTGAATCAAATAAATCGAAATTAAACAAATAGGAATTCTTAATTCACAGAAATTTTTTTTCTGTGTCGGTGAGTTTGGTAATGCTGTCAATCTTGTGATTTAATAGAAGAGCAAAAATTTGTGCAAATCGATTGTCAAATCGAGATAATTAGTCGCTCGTTAAGCTCGATGAATTGATAGTATATCGATGAAGTAGATGTATGAATAATTATTTTTTATTATACGTTCAATGGCTGAATTGTCCGTGGAGCAGTAGAGCTTGAGGTAGAGCTAGCTCAATTGCGTAGCGAGGAAATTAAATTATGTTGAAGCAATCAATTCGAAATCAAATCGAAATGCTCTCGGTAATATCAAATCGTCAAACTTGAACTTAACGAGTGACTGATCACCCCGATTCGACAATTGATTCGCGCAAATTTTTGTTTTTCTTTTAAGTCACAAGACATGGAAGTAGCGTAGAACGTGCTCATTGCAACAGGAAAATGGAGACGTTGAGCTTTTCAACGGCTATCGGGCAAATATTTCTCGCTATACAACCGATGTCGGCATGAGTTCCAACATGCGAGGAAATTAGCTAGTTCGGCCATATGCGTCGACTCTGCTGCGCGCGGCGAAAGGTAGCGACGGGAAGCGCGAGCGACGGGGTGAGAAGGAAACGGAGAGGGGAAGAGAGAGAGAGAGAGAGAGAGAGAGAGAGAGAGAGAGAGGGA
>NW_022639490.1:2228690-2245746 GCF_010583005.1 Odontomachus brunneus | reverse complement strand
CTCTCTCTCTCTCTCTCTCTCTCTCTCTCTCTCTCTCTCTCTCTCTCTCTCTCTCTCTCTCTCTCTTTCTCTCTCACATACACACATACACACTTATACTCACATACACAGTAGCAATATTAATTTTGTTATTGTTTTTATAAATGGGAAAAAATAGAAATAATTCTATTTCAAATAAGAGAGGCTGTGTGATTTCCATATAACCATGTTTATCATGTTTTAATCGATGACAACCCTTATAGAAATATCATACTAAGAATCATTACTGGATAATTACTAATTATCCCGTATTTTTAATACTGAAAATAAGTAATTATCAATGATTCTTAGTATGATATTTCTATAAGGGAACGCATGACTCTTTCGTATCAGCAAAGTAGAAATGATATTGACGTATAGGAGGGCGTGCTAAGGAGTTTACTTTTTATTTCATGTTGCTACGTTGACTTACTAGTGAGTTTAAATCCGTTTAAAACCACAACATCGATATTAAGTTTTGGCGCGGTGATAACGCTAATGTAAATACTGCACTTGTTCTTGTGTTGGCGCATCTTTGTTTACATACTGCGCTCATCTAAACTGAATGATCTACATCACTGATGAGGTAATATTAAAAACCATTAGCTATGTTTAAATGATTACTACTGCCAAAAGAACTCGTAAGCTCTGAAGAGTTTTCAGGGTAATTAAAGAAGGGTTCAATTTATAGAAATAAATATTTGTAATAAAATATTAATTTTATAACTATTTCTTAATACTAGATTATTATGTTTAGAGATTCATAATGAATTATATTAGATATTTTTGTGAAACTAGTTAGCTGCAATTAACTACGCTAATTTGACAAAATTTACAGACATGTTGTTATTAAACAATGAAATTTTTTTATTATACTAATATAATAAAACTAATAGTATATAAGACTAATAGTCTTTAGTATTATTTCCCAAATAAAAATTTATTTCATGACCCTAATCAGGTTGATCTCAATTATTTATCAAATTCGTATAGAGTAATATTATTGGTCATAAGAGATCGTATAACGCTGCGTGATAATTAGGACTTTACATCGTCACATTTTTATACACGCAGCAAAAAGTATTTCTTTGGATTTAATAATATATTTTGTTAAATTTAAACAATTATATAATTATTAGATGAATAGAAAAAACTATAATATTTAATAAAAAAATATTGGTGACTGACAGTTATTATCTCATACGTTCGTGTCCTTCTGTAGTTTGATTCAGTGATGTGATTTCTAGCCCGAGCGCGCAAACGTTTTTCTCCATTTACGCACACAGAGATGCTATATCTATTCGTTCAATGATGGTCATTATTTTACTTAAACTTATAGAGAACTTAGGGACTTGGAGACATCACTTATAGATTGTGCATTTTCCTTCGAGGATGTTAAAATCAACATTAGTAAGAAAGTACAATAGAAGCTAACTTTTCCTTTGTCTAATTATCTAATTGGTAAAAAGAAGGAAGAAAAATAATCACACAGTCAGTTTTCTCTTTTTTTCACTATGTTTCATTCTTTTCCTTTTGTTTCCCCTCCATTCCTTCATCCTATAATACTATATGACAATGAAAGCACTTTACTCAGCATATCTCCGCTCTGCATATTCTTCGCTTTTGTCTTCAGAATCGCCCCAAAAGAATGCTCCATAAAAGTTGCTCTATAAAAGTCTATCTCAATAAGTCAATGGAAAAATACCTGCAGGAAACAAATATTGTTTTATGTCTACGTATTATATCATTCTACACCGGATCAATCGGGAATCACTGATCGATACAAACATCGATATCTTCGATTCAAGACATTGTAACGACTTGAAACAAAAATCATTAATAACAGAGAACAATCACCGAACTCCCGATGAACATGGAATTGTTCTTCCGCGAAACAAAGATTAATTAACATTATATAAATGCAAAAGATATCGACTTTTATGTTCACGTTAAAACGAAAATTATTTTATGTTAAAAACCAATATGGAAAAAGCATAATTTGGATTTGTAATATGAAGCGTTAGCTTTGTTTTCAACGAATTTATAAGAAACAGCGAAAATAATGATGATAATAGGAATATATTTAAAAATTAATCTGTTAACACATTTTCAATGCTAATTTGTTTCATAGAATTATAAAAAAAGAAGATATATGAAAATTGCAAATATATGTATACATGGTGTGTGAATTTAAGCAAGACGCTCACGACGTGCAGTTAGAATGCAAATATATCCTAGAAGAAAAATTCTATATCATTTTTCACATGACGTTTATTCTTAAGATATTAGTTGGTCACGATGAATTATAAGAGTCTGTAACAAAAGTATTGCTAGAGAAATATAATTTTTAAATAATTTTTACAAAATGCCTTTTGCCACTATGATCAAGCAATATTCACCAAGATCCTTCATTATATCGCATATAATTATAAGAGAAAGAAGTATTTTAATATCAATATATATTTCATGGTATCAAGCAACGTCGGTATCAACCATAATCGGAAAGGGATTAATACCACGTTAATAAAATCAATAACTCCGCGTTATAACAAGTCGCTTTATTGAATTCGGTAAATCCGCGTAATATATTTAATAACTTCGCGTTATAACGACTCTCGCGTTATTAAATTTAGTAATGCTGCGCTTATATAAATTCGATACATATAACTCTGCGTTATAATAATTCGTGTCATTAGATTTAGCAACTTCACATAAGTAAATGTTATAATTTCGCCTTACGATAATTCGCGTGATTAATTTTAGCGGTTCTCACGCGTATAAATTTTCAACACCAATTCCACGCTTCGATAATTATGATCGCGCGTTATTAAATCCAATAATATTCTATGCGTGTGTAAATAAAAACTTTTTGCAATATTTTGTTCTAACAATTCACATCGCTACTCGTTTAGTACTAATTGTCTCGTGATTTCATGTTATTAAGTTGCGGAATCTGTCGACGGATCATCGTCGATGACATCTTAGAATAAAATCCCAGCTGACTCTCTCGAGTCTCCTTCCGATCCCTGGACGCACTCCCCGAGGGAGCGTTTACCGCGGATAATTCATATTTATGATCGAACACTTTATCAACCCCACTTGCCTTGTATACATTTAATTGAGACGTCCGTGTCGGAGGCAATAGGGTGCGAACCCCGTTGTCTCAGGGGGTCGTGAGCACAATGCTCGTCGCGCTCGATGGGACACGATGGACTTTATGCCTGATTCTCAGGATTGTCGTTAACGTTCGGCTGAGATTTTTTAGATGCGTGATAATATTTAACGTTATTTCATTATTCGGACTGCGGATCACAATCTACGCCATACCTCACATTTCAAGATTGGTTGAGAAAATTTGAATAACACGGTTTAACAAAAAAATCTGCGGCGACAAAGGCTAATATTTCTTAATAAATTCCAGATCATTGAAGCCAAATTCGACAGCAAAAAATGCCTATTACGTCAGGTTTTTGAGATAAATCGAGTAATATGGGTAAAAATCTGCGTTTTTTGCCATATTTACAAATTTTTTAAGGCCAAACGAAATTTTATTTTTCAATTTCATTGACGCCATTTTAAAGTGCTATTTTTCATCTTTAAAACAAATTTTTATTTTTTACTATACAATTTTTTTTACCGAGTTCTGAATGTCTTCCGAAATGGAAATGATGTCGAATCTAAATTGGCTGATTGAAACTGGAAAGTAGATGAATTTGTATGAAAATGAGTATCCTAGGGTTTTCAGGGTCGCTAATGCCAAAATTGAACTCAAAATTTCGAAATTCAAAATAGCGGATCTAGTATGGCAGACCGAAATAAAAAAAGTGACTCGATTCGGATCAAAGTCAGTACTCAGAGTTTTTGGAGTCGCTGTTTACGAATCTAAACTCAAAATTACAAAATTTTGAGTTCAAATTTGGTATCAGCCCGAAAACACTAGGATACCTATTTCATACAAATCTATCTACTTTCCAGTTTCAATCAGCCAATTTAGATCCGACATTATTTACATTTCAGAAAACATTTAGAACTCGGTAAAAAAAAAATTATACAGTAAAAAGTAAAACTTCGCTTTAAACATGAAAAATTGCATTTTAAAGTGGTGTCAATGAAATTAAAAAATAAAATTTCGTTTGGCCATAAAAAATTGGTAAATATGGCAAAAAACGCTGCTTTTACATATTACTCGATTTATTTAAAAAATCTGATGTGATGGGCATATTTTGCTGGCAGATTTGGCTTCAGCAACCTCGAATTTATTAAAAAATAGTAGCTGCAATTGCCGCAGAAAAAAGTCAAATTTTGTTGGACAGTATAATTTAATGACATATATAATATATTGCATTGTAGAGGTGTTTGTATGTAATAATAAGCCATATTAAATATTTAGCACACGACATCTTGCACCTGGCTCTTATTGGTCTTTTTTTATACATTTGATTGAATAATTTGATTTGTAATATTTTAAAGTTTTGTGAAAAAACATCTTTAATGCGTATACGATCTCGATATTTCCTTATATAGATTTTCGCTTTGCGTAAAATTCGTATCTCTTCGTTTTCACGGTCACATAGACACACGACATGCGACAGCAAATAGTGAAATCGTAATTCTTCCGGGCACACTTGTTTTCGATACCTCGTCGATTTCTCTCTTTTCAACTTGCCAGCAGGAAAAGCAAAGATTTGTCGCCGTGATGGTGGCTACGGCGGCTGATGATTTTTTTCTTCGGCCGTTATTCTCCCGGCACGGCTTGTAATTCGAAGGTTGTAGCGCGAGTAGTAAATTTTCTGCAAGGCAATACCGATAAACGAGATCGTGCCGCCCGCCAAGCCAAGCCAACCCGGACAGATCCACTTAGTTGTTAGAGAACGCGCACTCGCGTGCGCTGGCCCCTCGAGTATTAAATACTAATTCCATTAAAGCGAGGAAGGGTTGCGCCCATATCTCTGACCCATATTTCATGCCGAAAGCTTTTCAATCTGAGAAAATACTTCTGGATCTACCGGCAGCGATCCCTCGACGGCGTTCAGCGCGTTGAAAATATGAAACGGCGCACGACGTAGAATACGCACCTCGATGATAGAATCACGGTCGAAGATGTTTGTTTGTCTATATTTTAGTCCGGGAAAGACGATTGTCGCGAAATAGTTTGCTCGAGTACACTCGGTGATTCGATGTTTGCGTGTCTCGCGTGTTACTCATATCTACGAGAGAAATAGTATTTTTTCCGGAGGAGTTTCTGAAAAAAATAGAAAAAATTTACAGAAAATTTCTTCATGTCGATATATTCCAAAGAGCTATTTTGAGTACTCGCGACTAATTATAAATCGAATATTGGTCAATAGAGGAATGACAGTATTGAAAACCTAGTAGTGATTGCTATGTGAAAAAAATCGCCGAAATTGACAAATTGTTGGAGAAATTAAATTTCTCTATCTGACAATTTAAATGAAATTAAAATGTCTTTCCTAAGAGTAGAGAAAATCGAATCTACTCAGACTAAGGATTATATTGAGTATTTGCTTTGTTTATCAATTTATTGTAAGAAGGACAAAGGAAATAAAATCGTAAAGTATTCGTTTATTATTTATTTTAGAACATAATTAATTTTTTACTTCGTTTTCATTAAAAACGAAATAATATACAGTTGAAAATTAAAATCGGAATAATATATAGTTAAAAAGTAGAGAAAAATTGATTTAGAAGTTACTGAATAAAGAATACCGATGCTAGATGCCCATATTTCAAAATGCTGTAGTCACAGTTTTTCAGATAACTAACAATCGTGACTAACTGACATAATAGAAGCAATCTTCATTTATATATTAATCCCCACCTTTAAACTTTAATTTATACATATTTATAATAATTTAAAGAACTTATAATATTTTATAATATATTTGTAGTAACCCCAGAATACATATATTCAATAACATGATTTTACCCCGATATCCCCCGGGTTCAGTTACTCAGTAGCGCAGGATCAAAGAAAAGAAGAGCACAAAGTAAAATATATATCCTGTTTAATAGTCCCGAAGTCTTTGCGAAAGACTTCCAAAGCCCTCTTACTGACCTTTAATTATGGGTCAACTTTACTTCGTCCGCTCATATACTTAATTTCAATTATTTTATGAATAAAAATTGTTTTTATTATCCGAAAAAGTATATCATATACTTGCAATAAACTTTATTTTAGCTAGTATAATATCACTTAATTTTATTCTTTCTTAATGAAGAATATTAATAGAAAAGAGAGCGGCTAAATTTTTATAAGTTCTTAGGCCTATTTTGTGGCATACGAAATTTTACATTATTTTTTGATAAAATTCTAGCTATTAATATATAAATATATATTAATATATTTTCGAAACTCGAAAATTTATTTGCTACTAAATAAGTTTTTTGTATTTTTCAAGTATACGAGTAATATTCCAATTTTAATAGAATTTAGGAAAAAGTATGTTCTAAAAGGACTATTTTTGACATGAATTTATATTCACTGTTTCTCTCCAGATAAATATTAAAAAACCACATGAACAACATACATTTGGAGCTATTTAAATCTAGTTTTTTCTATATTTTATAGCGACACTATAAAATATTTCTATTTCTAAAATTTCTATATTTTATAACACATTTCGTGTTAATATTTTTTACCATAAATAAACAAATAATAAATAAATTTAAGTGACATGTTATTAGTTAGAATAAAGTTTCTTGTAAGTGTGTATGGTACACTTACACAATAAAAATAATTTTCATTAATAAAATAATTAAAATAGAATATATATACACGAACAAAATAAAGTTAATTTTACGTTAATGTAAATAAAAAACAAAAAGAACTATATTCTGACTATTAATGAAATATGATTTTATATTTTTTTTTCAGAATTGAATAAGTTAATATTTTTTAAAACTAAGTTAAGTTGAAAATTAATAACTTGTATAACTAACTAAATAAAATTAATAGTTACATAAGTTAAAACCGGTTTAATTAAAATTTAAGGCAAAGTTGAATTAATTTATTAAGATTTAATGTCCATTATGCAAAAAACATGTTTTTTTGCATAACTAACTGTTTAATCGTAGATTTATAATAGATATAGAGGAAAGAATCTTAATATATAAATTATAAGAAAATACGGATTGTTTTATGCTCTCCACAAAATACCACAGAATACCACAAAACAGGTGTCTGAAGAGACAAAAAATTACTTTTGATTTTTCTTATTTTATATTTTGAGCCATTATGTTAATATTAATGAAATATTTTAACTTAATAATTTTATAAAAAGTTAGTAAATTAAAATTAATGAGTTTAAGAAAAAATAACTCGTTTAACTTAAAAATTGACTCATTTCAAATTATCTAAAATAAATTAAAAGTTAATAATTTGTTTAATTAATTTTTAACTATTATTCAACTCTTTTTTCCGAGTTAAAACAGCTGTAGTTAATACTTACTTATCACAAAATAATTCTAAACGATAAAATATATTTTAAGGCGCTACATCATACATATTTTATATGTAGTCTAGGTTGCTAACTTAATCTGATATTAGGACAAGATAGTCACATAATATGTTCATATTTCGATTATTATATAACAAAATAGTTTACAGAATTGTTCACAGGATTTAATAACGTAGAGGAAGATTATCATTATCATATCTAAACATTCAATCAGAATAATTATAGTTTGAAAAGCGATTAGGAAAGTTGTAAGTTTAAAACTTTGAAAAATATAGCATCTTATCCCGATTTTTTTGACTCTAATATCTTGGTCGAGATTTTTTACGTATGCTAAATATTATAGTTATCACAATATTCTTTAATTGCTCGTGCTTTTATATTCAGTAAAAATATAATATTTTTTTAGTATTTACATAAACATTTTCCAATGTTACAAAGATTATATCTCTGAACAACGTCGACTTAGAGGATTGTGTCTATTGGAACATTTTTATCCTCTTACAATAATCTTTCATTTTAGCTAAGTCCCGTTACTAACCGCGAGGACCCCAGAACCCACATAAAAATGGACATTGCTCTTTCTGATACTATTTTTTTTTTTTAAAATGTCTTCCGGGGTAATTACTTCCGTATAATGAAATATATATTTTTGGTTTTAAATAGAGAATTGACGAAAAATACATCAATAAATTATTTTCCTCTCGTGACGTTTATCTTCCAGCAAAATCTCCAACAGACTTTCTACGTGCAGAAACGTGAGAAATACTTAACGCGAAAGTTTTTGCATATTTTAGAGGAAATTCTGAGAAAATTCTAAAAAAATTCGGAGAAAAATTTCTCCGGGGAAAATTCTAGAAAACTTGCGCGTCATCAATCGCGTCTAATCGAAGTGCGTTAATCCGACTAGCAGAAACAAATTCCGAAATTGCTAAAGTATTGAATCGGGGCGGAAGCTTCCCTTATCTGCGGAGCGGTGTGTAACGCCAACGACGCGAGATCAGCCGTAACTCAGATTCGATTAAAGTCTCTGGCGACAAACCGGGGAATCGGCTAAAAAGCGGTGGTTTTTGGGCTGCACTTCGCCGTTGCTTCGATCGCGAAGTTCTTGTCGGAGGAGATAAACGCGAGCGGGCGGGCGAGCGGACGATTCGCCGTCGCGCGCCCGATGCAATCACGTAGAAGGCCATGATAACGGGTTATTCAATTACGAAGCAATTCGCGCACGCGGTAATGGGGAACGATCGGTCGTGAACAATCGACCAATCCGGGATCGAAGATTACGAGAGGACAGCTAGGAAGGATAATAATAAGAGTGTTCTAGGCCAGGTCGTCGCCAACTTTCGTCGGACACTCGACCGACTCGCCGCGCCATCGCTGCTTTTTCTTTGCTCCCTCCCTTGCGACGTAGTCGTGCTATCGGCACCTACTGCGAGCGGAAAAGTTTCGTTTCAATTACTTGGAGAACTGTTCGACTATAGCGTGATAACTCAAGCGTCTCAGGCAGATACATGGCCCCAATCGCTAAAAGGTCTTTCCGCGATGACGCGAGTAGCTTCCGAGCGACAATGCGAGACCTTTACGACTAGCTGGTGGGTCGCTTCTGGACACTGGAGTAATAACTCGCCGTAAGTTGGCTTACACCAGAGTACTTGGAGTTGTTGCATTCCTCCTTCGACATTCAATACATATAGACAAACATTTTTCTTCCACTCTACTCAGAAATCTCTCGTTAGGAAAATATTGCTATTAACTGCTCAAAATGGCACCGTTATTATATTATCACTAAGAAACGCTCCTTCACACGGAAAATGTTTATTGAGTAATACACTATACTAATGGTATAATTTGCAAATCTTGTATTACGCGACTGGGATATATTTCGTACTGAAGCCAAAATTCATATATGACAGCGATAAACGATTAAAATTTGATTAAATATATTTCATAACTTATATATTATATATAACTTATATATTTATAACTAAATAAACTAAAACGTATATTTTATAACTAAATAGTATATATATTTATTAATACGTATTAGGAAATATTACAAGAGTAAAGAATATTGATAAATATATTTTGGGCGCTGTAGCTTGGATTGTCTTACGTTATTTGCAATGCTAATATAGAAAAATAATTTATCTCAAGTAGTAATTGTATTGTGTAACATATAAGATAAATGTTCCAATTAGTGACCGTGTCCCAATTTGTAACAACTGCATCAGTTTTTTTACTAAACCACAGTTAATACGAATCAATATTTATCCTAAACACAATTTTCTTACTTAAAATTTTATATACTATCAGTCATAAGAAGTTTCGCGAATTAAATTAAAAATTATAATAAATACTGGAACATTATAATTTTACAATCATACTGTTAGCGACGATAGTTTAAGACAATAATTACTCGTTGATATAAAAATTGACAGTTAATATCACATATCTATTTGTTAGATCAATGCAATTATTCTTTAGCGTCAAACGATTGAAATGATTATGTCAAAATTGAACGAAGGTTATAAAACATTTCATAAACAAGTTACAATTTAAATAAATATGACATCAAATGATATAAATTTTTCTATTTTTAAAAAAAGAATATGTAGTTTGCATATTTTACTTTTTACCGAGTTTAAAAATAGCATTATTATAACAATTCGCAGGATTTATATAAAAAATAATACAAATATGAGTCATGAGTTCTTATAAATTGTTACATTTAGGTTAATAATAGATTTACCTTTAGACTGCCGAAAAAGCCACTTTTATGGCTCTTGAGTTTGGGTTAAAATACTACTATTTTTAGTGATATTTTAAATACTAAATGTATTAAACATATATGTGTGTATGTAGCCTACGCAAAGCATGTCTCTCCAGTGCCCGCTTTGCGGTTGTTCGCGCTTCGCGCTTGTACGCACTTATGTCACCGAAACATATGCACTAATTGTAATGTTCGATTATGCATAACACCCCGCTTTAAAAATAATCATTTGAAAGAAATTTTATCATAATTACGGAAAAAAGTCAACATAAAAAAATCATAAAATATATTAAAAAAATATAAATATTGAAAAATATAAAAAGAAATTAAAATATATAAAAAATAAAAAAATTATAAAACAAGCAAAAAAGTAAAAAAGAAATTAAACATTAAAAGATAAACAAAAAAAAACTGTATGAATCTACATGTTTGTATTTATTTATATTGTCAATATTGCGCTCAGAACTTGAAATTTCATAAATCTATGCTCAAAATTGATATCAGCGATACTAAAAACGCCGAAATACTATTTTTGAGAAAATAAAAATTTTTTATATTTGATCGTGTATTCCCTGCCGGGAAAGCTACTTTTGTGGCTCTGCACAAATCTCAAAATTCTGCATTATGTGTATATTACTTATACAGAAAAATTTTGAGAAAAAAACCACTTTTTTAATGAAAAAATGCCGGCAGCCTAAAGATTAATAGTACGTTCTGTATTGATTTGTTATAACCGAATAATGTGTGTATAAGTTTGTGCGTCTACGTGTGAACTTGCGTGTGCATGCGGACGTATGCGTGTACGGTGCGTGTGCGTTTACGGTTGCGTGTGGGTGTATATGCATATGTGCATGTATGTAGACGCGCATGTGTGATTACCTTTTATTTTTAATATGTGTGATTATTTTTTATTAATAAATTTATATATTTCTTTTTATTTCTGGAATAAGAAGTTACATAGTCATTAATAGACATTTACTTTATATTAGAAATTAATGCTGAGATTTTAAGCAAATAAAGTCGTAGTTTACGAAAAAAACAAAAAAAAATCGTAGATATTTACGAGTTATCATATGACATACGATCCGCATAGAATTGCAAATCTACTCATAAGTTCGAGTCTTACGAAAACAAATTATGAGTTTTACGATTTTGTCTAGAATTGCAGTATAAGACTAAACTAAACTGTCATATCATGTGACTAAACTAAACATAACCTAAAAAAATATAACATATAACATATAAAATAAATATGAAATATAACATATAATAAATATAAAATATAACATATAATAAATATAAAATATAACATATAACATATAATATAAATATAAAATATAACATAATAAATATATAACACATTTAAAACATTAAATTTTCATACTTTTCAACAAAATCAATTTTGTGTGTATTTAGTTTAACACGTAAATTATTAATTTAATAATTTATTTGCACAATGAGAATACTAATTGATCACTAATTAGGATATTTATCTTAATACTATTTTCTATAAAAATTGTAGAATGACAAAATATTTGTTCTGGACAATGAGGAACAGTTGCGTTGCATTGATTATTATCACTTACGAAGGAAATGTTGCACGAATATTTGAAATTGATCTAATTGATTTTTGGTTGAGAGAAACAAAATTTTTCGTTTTTATAAACTAAATTTGGTTCTAAGAACAAGAAATTCTATTTCCTTTAACCTAAGCGCGTTCATTTATTGTTAAGTTAATATCAAGGTTAATCAAATATTTTTTCCATCTAACATTAAAATAATATATTAGATATAGAAAATTTGTATTCCGTATGGAGATTTTTTCACATATGCTTTTAATGCTATTGAAAAGGATTTAAATTTCTTAGAAAAAATTACTTCTGCATACAGTTTTATTTCTTATTCTCTAAATTTCCCGTATTTTTTTTAAATCTTTCCTACAATATAAATATATTATAGTCGGCAAGACTATTATGATCCTTTCTCGATTAATGAATATTTATATCTTCAAGCAAAATTCTCTGTGTAGACGATTTTCTTCTATTCTTTTCAAAAACTTTTTATTAGGAAGACATTATTATCAATCGCTCGAAATGATATTATTATTGTATTATCATTAAGAAATGTATCCTACGGTCAATGTGAGAATCATTTGAGATTCGAGAAACCACCAGTGGTTCCATATTTGTCGCGGTACTGGCGCGAGCGAGCGGTTCAAAGTTCAAAGTCACCCGCGGCTTATATCCACCCCGGTGGTTTTAACTCGCACACGCTTCTGCTCGACCACGGGGGGTTGGCAGCCAATGAGCGCAATAAACTCATTCGACAGTTTACTGTGAATCGCTTTACAACCGTGGGTTATAGCGGCACCTATTTCTACTCTTCTTCTTCCCTTCCCTCTTGCACAGCAACTACCGCTTTCTCCTCGTCTTCCTCCTTCTCTATCGCCTCATTCTCCGCTTATACAACCGATATTCTCCCGTTGTTCTTCTCATCACTGAAAAGGGGAGAAACTAGTTACCGAGATTGCGCTAGTTTAAATTATGAGTCGCAGCGCCTTAGCGATTTATTTTTGAGGGATAGTCACTCATCTCCTTGGTCCGGCAACGGAACCCCCGAGTACCCGCAACCCCGTGGCTAGTGACATCGAGTATTTTATTTCTCGAGAGTCTCTCGTTTCAATACTCTTCTCCCAATCCTCCTCATTCTCCTCCTCCTTCTTGTGCTAGGCGACGTACTGCTTAACGGTGAACTTTCTTTGTGGAAGTTTCAGTACGGCGACGATAACAGGGTGAAAAGTTTGAAAGTGTTCGAAGATTACGTTGATACGACTTCCTATTGGCGCGTGACAATAAAGCGCTCAGCGAGCTGCTTTATGCCGATGTTTTGCGATCGAAGTGAGAGAGGAAATGGTGTTCACTTGAAAAATTGCAATTGTCTACATCTTATCGTCATAGCGTGCACTTTGTATAACAAATTCTCACATTGACAATATAGAAAATTTCAAGATTTTCCTATTTATAGTACAAATTCCAATTATAATTTTCAAATTTATCTTAAAATCAGTCGCACCATTACTGATTGGAAATTTTATTCTTGTGCCAAACATGGATTTTCTGGTTATGATTAAAACACGAATAGTATAACAACTCGCGCTTTTTTCAGTATTTACGCACACTTTATATATATTTATAAATATATATAAAATATATATATAAATATTTAAGCTTATGTAAAAAAATTTTTCTGATTTTCTTTTTTCAATTTCTATATTTATGTTGAACAAAATATCTGAAATGCTTTGAGTATTTATGCACACTTTGCAAGTATAAATACATAGAGTATTACGAAAGTTTTGTAATACTTTTCTACATTTGTTCGAAGTACACTCCACCGCATTTAACACACTTCTCCATATGGTGATACCAGCCGGTGAACTAACAGTGAACGTTGCCAGATTTTCTCTAGGAGATCGCCACCAGAGATGCCAGATTGTGAAACGTGAAGCCTCCCACCACTTGACTATTATATACGTAGCTCTGTGTAGCTAGTTGAAGCTCACTGAAATGAAGTTTACCGAAGCTATATTCGTGCGGCTTCGGAAAATGAAGTGAGTCGAGCTGGCTGCACGATTCGAAAAACGCGAAGGAGTGTTTTTTGCTAACACGTTTTCTATTTCCGAATAAAACATAATTTCATCAATCATTCTTAGGAAAAATAATGATTAAAATATTTACTTTTATATTTATATTTATAAAGAAATGTTTATAAAAAAAACATAATAATCAGCGCCTTCTAAGATTTATAATGATAAAATAGGAAAATGACTATAATGGGCTTTATTTCTTGTAGATGGGAAAAATATTTTACTCATCGTAAGTAGTCTTCCTCAAAACAGAGTAAATTTTATTTATAATATATATTTAAAATATATTTTTAATTATATTTGAGTAATTTAGAGATAATTGGAGTAGTTGAAAATAATCGCGAAAAATTTTAAAATGATTCTGTATACAGGGTGTCCCAGATTCCAACTCCACCAGTTTTCAACTTCGCGAGAACGTAGAACGGATTGATGTGAATATAAAAGTCTAATACTATTTTGTAATATTCGTAATAAATCTCGAGATATTAATTAAAGAAGATTAATGAATGATCACGCACGATATGATAGATACACTGTAGTAGCAATGTGTGCTATTGTATGATTATACTTTAGGTCAACTTGAACAAAAAAGTCCTTCATCATTTTACAAATAGCTATGTAGATTTTTAATTATTCATGAAAGAAAATTGTTACATGATTGCGCGCAATATTGCATAAATATGTTTTAATTAATATCTAAAAATCCGTGTGGTCATTTGCAAAATGGTAACGGACTTTTTTGTTCACTTTGACCTAATGTATCTTCTACTAAAAAAATAGCCGGAATTGCTCATTTAAATGACGCGTGTTTATTATATTTCAAAATCCTTTTGTGCTTAAGTTGTATCACTGTACTTAACTTCCATATAGAAGTTGAGTGTAATCTGTTCATTAGTTTATTTGTGGCTGTTGTTTATGTCAGACGATCTCAGGAATCATCTATGATTTTTATGATATCTTGTGAAGCAAAGAGTTTGCCTTAAATTTTGTGTTTTTAACGAAATTTCTTGTGCCGGTGTGTTGAAAATGCTGCAAAGAGCATATAGCAATAACTATATTTAAAAAACACAAGCATATAAGTAGTATAAATTGTTCAAAAAGGGTCATAAAGAAATGCAAGCTGCTTTTTTTGATTGTCGTGGCGTCGTGCATTCAGAATTCTTTCCGGAGGGCAAAACAGTTAATAAATATTATTACTTGGGCCTTATGAAGTGTTTAAGAGAACAAATCTGTAGAAAAAGGTTTGATTTGTGGAAAGACTCGTGGATTTTGCGTCACGATAATGCATCATCGTACATATCGCATATCGTGATTATTTGGCCAAACACTTGACTAACATTATCCCGCAAACATCGTATTCACCAGATATGGTACCCTGTAACTTTTTCTTCTCCCCAAAATTCAAATTACCGCTTTGTGGTAAGTGTTTGGAGACGACTAAGACAGTAAAAGAAAATTCGCTGAAGGAACTCAAGGCTATATCAACATCAACTTATAAAAAGTGTTTTGAAGATTGGATTAAGCGTTGGTATATATATGTTGCATAGAATGGGGATTATTTTGAAGGCAACAAGGTAAAATAAATTTACCTGAATTGAATATTTTATGTTTTATTGCCCGATTCTGGGTACTTTTTGAGCAGAAGGTATAAGTATACAATGGTAGACGGCGTTATGGGACATTTATGTTCACTTCAATCCATTCTATGCTTTCTTAAAGTTTGAAAATGCTGATTTTGAATACCTGTTGTGACGTGACGATTTTTGAGGATCGTCCGCCACTGGGGGTTGCTAAGGAAGCAGGAGTGCGCTTCCGAGCTGAAGTGTGGGGGTCGCGTCCTAGCAGTAAGGCGAGGGGATGCGCACCCGTCTATAGCGAAAAATGTATTAAAATTAAGAGCGGACGGTCGAACGAGCGTCACAAGATTGGAGTCGACGAGAAGAAGAAGTTGCCACCACGGGTGGAAAGGAAGAGAGACGACAGGTTGGAGGCCGGAGATCAGGTGAATAATTTCCGCAATTTGGGGGTATCCCTGCTAGAAAGGGCAGACCGATAGGGTTACATGCTTTCAGAGCCAGCACTATGGAGCTACCGGGATCTTGACATCAGTCGCCGATTGAGAGAGAGAGAAAAAGGGAGACTGGGAGCTGCCGCGAGGAGCCGCAAGGGCGGAGCGGATCGACACCGCGGACGAGCGGAGGACAGCCGCGGCCGAAGCACAGCGTAAGCCAGCGAATCCTCCGCGACCCGGAGCGTCCGCTGAGCTAGCACGGACTCTGCGAGGCTCCACAGGTCACTTGAAATAACGGCTGTCGAAGATGCGAGACCCAAGATCGAAACAACAAATTGATAAGCTGCCGTTATGCCAAACAAAGAAGAGAAAACAGCGAGGCAATAAAGGCAGATAAACGGCTCTGGAGAAGTAGCCAATCAAAGGTCGCCAACTGGTGAGAACAGGGATCAAATTGGGAATAAAATCCGGCCTCGCAAACCAGCGGGAGCTCTCGTGTTTTCGCAGTGGAACGGCAAGGTGTAAAGGACGTGACGCCCACCAAGCTGCATCAACAAGGACGAAGACGCCGACGAACGCCGTAAGGCCGACTCCGCTCGAGGACTAATTTTGGTTGTGTGACCCGGAAGGGGATCGCCGCTGCCCACTGACGACTGCGACTGATTCGCGACCGACGATTTGAGTCCGTTCCATAAAGACGGCCCTTAGCGTGGTTATTTTGGAGTCGCGGATCGGGAGACGCGTCGACGGCCGAGACCCGGCCGTTCCCCACACAGGAGGTGACGGGAACCGCATCCGTCTCGCTAGTGAGGAGAGCTCACGAGTCGGGGTAACGTTGTCGACCGTCCTCGTCGTAACCGAGGACGAGCACACACCGCCGCATCGAACAATCGTGAAAATAGCTGTCGCGAACTTTGAAGGTCGTAATCGAGATCGCTGCCGTAGGGAACATTGTCGCGAGCGCGAATAAAGACCTGTAACAAATTAGCTGTCGAGAATAAATCTGTGTCCGGTACAGTAGATCACAGCCCTCGTGTCTTATTGCTAACCCCATCCTTCCTTCAAGTACCTCCGACCGCGATCGAACCAGCCCCTCTACCAAAAGGCGGCTGAGCTACCGAAGGGTCGTACCGGCG
>NW_022639490.1:2224652-2228680 GCF_010583005.1 Odontomachus brunneus | reverse complement strand
CGTAAGCCAGCGAATCCTCCGCGACCCGGAGCGTCCGCTGAGCTAGCACGGACTCTGCGAGGCTCCACAGGTCACTTGAAATAACGGCTGTCGAAGATGCGAGACCCAAGATCGAAACAACAAATTGATAAGCTGCCGTTATGCCAAACAAAGAAGAGAAAACAGCGAGGCAATAAAGGCAGATAAACGGCTCTGGAGAAGTAGCCAATCAAAGGTCGCCAACTGGTGAGAACAGGGATCAAATTGGGAATAAAATCCGGCCTCGCAAACCAGCGGGAGCTCTCGTGTTTTCGCAGTGGAACGGCAAGGTGTAAAGGACGTGACGCCCACCAAGCTGCATCAACAAGGACGAAGACGCCGACGAACGCCGTAAGGCCGACTCCGCTCGAGGACTAATTTTGGTTGTGTGACCCGGAAGGGGATCGCCGCTGCCCACTGACGACTGCGACTGATTCGCGACCGACGATTTGAGTCCGTTCCATAAAGACGGCCCTTAGCGTGGTTATTTTGGAGTCGCGGATCGGGAGACGCGTCGACGGCCGAGACCCGGCCGTTCCCCACACAGGAGGTGACGGGAACCGCATCCGTCTCGCTAGTGAGGAGAGCTCACGAGTCGGGGTAACGTTGTCGACCGTCCTCGTCGTAACCGAGGACGAGCACACACCGCCGCATCGAACAATCGTGAAAATAGCTGTCGCGAACTTTGAAGGTCGTAATCGAGATCGCTGCCGTAGGGAACATTGTCGCGAGCGCGAATAAAGACCTGTAACAAATTAGCTGTCGAGAATAAATCTGTGTCCGGTACAGTAGATCACAGCCCTCGTGTCTTATTGCTAACCCCATCCTTCCTTCAAGTACCTCCGACCGCGATCGAACCAGCCCCTCTACCAAAAGGCGGCTGAGCTACCGAAGGGTCGTACCGGCGACCGACGCTCTTCTGGTCGATAAGTTATAAAATTAGAGAAAATAGTAAGGTGGTACGGCCGACCGTACCTGGCGCCCAATTCCGGAAGGTCGACCGGAGTCGCGAGTGTCGTAGGAGTGAAACCGGGTTTCACTTCGTTGAGCGATCGCCGTAGATTTGGTCAGCGCTGCCTCCGCGAGCCGACTACGCGAGGAAAAGCACTGTATATAAATAATATTATATATAATTATAATTAATATATAGTAATAGGTTTTCACATCATTCATGACATATTATTGTTGACACGATTTTTTAAAGTAATTTTCGTTGTAAATTTAATTCACTAAAAAAACAAAATTAACATAATATATGCATATCGCCATGTTTTATATGGTGCAGACAAAATGTTTTTTATAGAATTGTATTATATTTTTCATATATCTGTCTTCTTGATAGATGTGACGTCTTCTGCGGACACGATGTCTCTTACACAAATTACATAATTTTTCACATATATGTACATATGTCTTTGATAAATATTATGTAACATCACTATTTTATGTATGCAATATAAAATTGCTTTTCTACTTGGAGTTCGGTTATAAATATTTCTTACGATTATGAGATCTAAATGCTCAATTGCTATAGTACGAGCAGTGTTGTTATTATCTTTCAATGTATGTTTTATAATGTAATTTAAGTTTAATGTCTCAACCGACATATTACTTCTTTTCTTTGCCTTACTTTCAGTATAATAGAAAATGTACGTTCAGTTTCAATGTTTGAGCGAGGAAAAGTTCTTACAACGCTTAGAAGTAAACGTAAATTTGGAAAACATAATTTTCTTTTGTCTGTAGAAAAGAAACCGATCTTTGTTCACATGTTATTAAAAGATAATTTTAAACACATACTTTTTGTAATTGGATTGATTTCATATAAAAAAAAGAAAGAATAAGGTTGAATTCAATTTTCATCTGCCATTGTGCAAAAGAACAATGGTAAAAAAAATCGTTTTTGCTTATCGAGACCAACGTAAAACATTTGTCATTCCTTTTTAATATTTTTGAACAGCTAAATACAGAGATGCTATTAGAATTATCCGGAAACACCGGAAACATCTTTTATTTTGAAGTTAAAGTTGTATTTCTTCAGATAATCCTCTATATCGTTATAAGTATTGCCGAACCTGTCGATATTGTAGAGGAAATTGCTATCTGCAAATACACAAACTACAAACAACAAGTGCAGAATATTTTCAGTATCAATTAGATGACTGATTTCCGATATCTAAAATGGCGGACCCAATATAGCACAGTTTTGAATTTAAGATTGTTCTATTTTGAAGTTATTTTATATTTTAATAATGTTTATTATCTTTTATTAGTTCTTTAGATTAGTAGATTTTTGGATTTTAGGTAAGCACCTTTTTTGAATTTACATGTTTTGCAACTTTATAAGATGACACAATTAAAATTATTCAATTTTGTTTCAAATAGTCGCCACATTGGATATCCCATTAAAAAAAAACTGTAAATTCATTTTCAAGTCAGTTGGCTTTGAACACCTAGTAAAATGTAAAATTGATGAAATTTTAGTATTATTTATTTTTTTCTCCTAGCAAAATCGATGACTTTTCGCTCAGATAAACACCATATTGGATTCGCCATTTTAGATATCGGAAATTAGTCATCTAATTGGTACTGAAAATATCCTGCACTTATTGTTTATGGTTTGCAGATAGCAATTTCTGTCTATATCAATAGGTTCGGCAATACTTGTAACAATATAGAGGAGGTTATCTAGAAAAATATAATTTTGACTTCAAAATGGAAGATGTTCCCAGTGTTTCCAAGTAATATAGCATCACTGTATCTTGCTGGTCAAAATTGATAAGAAATGATAACATTTTCACTTTTGTCTCGGTAGACAAAAACGGCTTTTTTACTATTGTTCTTTGTGATTAATTTGAAAAACTTTACGAAACGTAGAATCTTGATCACAATCAAACAATGCAAATTTGCTTTCAAAGTAACATTGTGTAAAAATATATCACTGAGAAACGAATGACTAAGAAACGATTGCGAGTTTATTCGCTTGCTTTGAAATAAAATTAGTAAATTGGATTTATAAATATTTATAAATATATATATAATTGGTCTTTTAAATATTCTTTGCATTTGAAACTAAAATTAGTTCCCCCTTATAAGAATTAATCAACGCAATTAATGAAATTTCAGATTTCAACACGGTAGACTTGATGAACTTCCTAAGTAACAAAAGATCATAGATGTCTATACTTTACAAAAATTCGTTATAAATAAACTTTACAAAACAAATCGTTATAAATAAATTACAACAAAAGTTCAGCCAAAAAATATTTGGAAAAATATTATTAAGACAATCTTATTCAGATTACTTGTACTTTCGTAAATACTCTATTGAAAAATACAAGACAGTTTTATATACTCTCTACAAAAGAAATGATATCAAGAGGTTACATTCGCCAAATGCGAATGATTAATCATTTTTTAATTTTATAAACATATGTAGTTTTGATTATATAATATATTTATAAAATAAATATGTTATTAATATATTAGTAATATATTATTAAATAATTACCTATACAGCAGTTAATATCAATAAAAAAATTCAACATACTTATATTATTGGTATATTTAATAATATATTATTAAATAAAAAATAAAATAATTAGAGAAATACAATAATGTTAAAAAAATTATAATAATTTACATAAAAAAGTACTTGGCGTGCCTTTTTTTATAGGCAAACGGTTTTTTTATTGTAATGACTATCAAAATATTATATTGATTATCAATGTAATATTAAAAAAAAGGCACGTCAAATGTTTTTTTGTGTAAATTATTATAATTTTTTTAACATTATTGTATTTCTCTAATTATTTTATTTTTTATTTAATAATATATTATTAAATATACCAATAATATAAGTATGTTGAATTTTTTTATTGATATTAACTGCTGTATAGGTAATTATTTAATAATATATTACTAATATATTAATAACATATTTATTTTATAAATATATTATATAATCAAAACTACATATGTTTATAAAATTAAAAAATGATTAATCATTCGCA
>NW_022639490.1:2224126-2224642 GCF_010583005.1 Odontomachus brunneus | reverse complement strand
TTTAATAATATATTATTAAATATACCAATAATATAAGTATGTTGAATTTTTTATTGATATTAACTGCTGTATAGATATTATTAAAATAAGAAAACCGTTTGTCTATAAAAAAAAAGGCACGCCAAGGGCTTTTTGTGTAAGTTATTATAATTTTTTTTAATATTACTGTATTTCTCTAATTATTTTATTTTTAATTTAATGATATATTACTAATATATTAATAACATATTTATTTTATAAATATATTATATAATCAAAACTACATATGTTTATAAAATTAAAAAATGATTAATCAGTCGCACTTAGTGAATGTAATCTCTTGATATCATTTCTTTTGTAGAGAGTATATAAAACTGTCTTGTATTTTTCAATAGAGTATTTACGAAAGTACAATTGATCTGAATAAGATTGTCTTAATAATATTTTTCCAAATATTTTTTGGCTGAACTTTTGTTGTAATTTATTTATAACGATTTGTTTTGTAAAGTTTATTTATAACGAATTTTTGTAAAGTAT
>NW_022639490.1:2220532-2224116 GCF_010583005.1 Odontomachus brunneus | reverse complement strand
ATTTATTTATAACAATTTTGTAAATAAAGTTTATTTATAACGATTTTTTTTATAAAGTTTATTTATAACGGTTTTCTTATTAATGCTAACACGCATGCACTTCGCTTTTTTTTTTACTTTTTTTGTAAAAAAGTAATTTTGATTTTATATATTACATCTTTTTCACAAAATAATATTAAACATTGAAAACGAGTTTCTTTGTTAATAACTTTATACGTTGAACTTGGACATTGTAAATTTACTTATATGTTAAATAATAACGAGTACACTCGGCTTCGTTTTACTCCGTAACTTTTATTATCTAACTCGCTCGCTGGCTTCACAAAATCTGCCGATCGTTCCTCTTCTTGGCCCCCGCATCGGGAGGGTATTGTAAACACACGGTCTCTTAGCGACGTTTTCAAACGTCAGTTTTTTACTATAAAAAGTACAAACAATATAAAGAGTATCCTAGTTCTATATTCTTATAAATTATCCTATATTATGTAAAGCAACTTTATTTATTATCGCAACAGACAAAAAAAATTTATTTATTTATTTATTTATTATTTATCCTTTTATTCATTCATTCTCTTACTCACTCATATATTCCTCTTGTCTCGCATCTTGCATCTTTCTATTTTCTCTCTCCTTGCTTCGTTTCTATTTTATGTTACTTATCTGTCTGTGTACTATCTTCTTATAGTTTCTTTTTTTTTCCCGCTTTCTGTACTTTCTTTCTTTCTTCTTGCCTTGTTTAAAAATAATAAAAGTACAAATAATATAAACAGTGTCCTAGTTCTATATTCTTATAAATTATTTTATATTATGTAAAGCAATATTTATTTATTATCGTAGCAGTCAAAAAAATTTATTTATTTATTTATTATCTATCCTTTTATTCATTCATTCCCTTACTCACTCATATATTTTTCTTATCTTTCCATGTCGCTCTCTTATATGGTTTTTTACCATCTTATCATTTATCTTCATTTTTTCTGTCTCCTCTTCATTTCTTCTCGCACATTCTCTCCTTTTTCTCTTTCTTTTCTTCTCCTTTTCTATTCTTTCCTCTTTTATCTCCTTATTATTTAATTAAAAAGTAAAAACGATAAAGTATTCAAGTTTTACATCCTTATAGTTATATATTTTTTGCATACGCCGATATTTATCTGATATTATTCTTGTTAATTCCATAGTTTTTCTTTAAAATTGTCACGGCAAACACACTTTGCAACTTTTGAAACTATTATATTAAAAATATAACCTCGTTATAACTCCATTCTCGTACGCGCGAACTGTCACTCGACTCCACCATGATGACAGTTATAAGTTAGTAAATCGGTAATCGTAACACTTAAAGTCACTAGATATACAAAGTACCGCAATCATCTATCATTTTGGGTCCAGCAGGCGGTTCATTCAAATAATATAAACACATAAATGTATTTTGTGAAAAAGGACAATCGTAAATTATAAAAATAAATAATTTTATTTATTATGCCTTATATTACTTACATACATTTTCATAGCAACGCTTTTACTATTGTTAGCATTTTTTATACAATACTAGTTTTCTTTTGTAGAGAAAAACGGATGCGTGTTATAACAAATGTTTTTATAAGTTTATACATAATGTTGTGGCATGACGGAATAAACGGTGTAAGACAATTTTGTAAAAATATTTGTATAAACTGTATAACTTGTAACTTATTTGAAATAAACTTACTTATATTTTTCCTAAATAATAATTCACACTTATATATAATGTTATATATATCTATTGTTGGAAATATTAAATATCTTTTTTATACTCTTTAAGTTGAGAGAAAAAAGAAATATTATTATTTGAATCCTGCGTACACTTGGTCACAAGAGTTAAAACAACGATCACAATGTTTGAAGTTTTTCTTGATCTTATATAATAAAGCACCTAGTAAATGGTACAAAGCTTGAATTACATCGCTTAAATCTGCCTTATCTCCAAGTAATGGTTTATATATTTCTGTATCCTCTAAATTGTCTTCAATACTTTCCTGACATAGTATTTCTAAAGACTTATTTTTTAAGTCACTATTTTTCATTGCTTTGCAATATTGAACGATATGATCCGTGTCAACATTAAAGTAATTACTAGGATTAATATTAGCATGGAACTGTGATAAGCATACAAGTCTTAACGTATTTTTAAATTCACGCGCATCTGGTACAAATTTTCTCACTCGGATGAAAATAGATTTTCTAAAGCGTCTTGAGTAAATCTTCCTAATAATAAAAACTTGAAATTCTCTTTCTCTAAATATTCTACTTGCAAATCTAGAGCAGTTTGTGTGCAAAGTAATATACCACTTCGAAAAGGTTTCCATTTTCCGTCTTCGACAGTTATTCCCTGAACAATTTCCAAAATATCATTAAGAAATCTAATATTATTTTTATAGACATTTTCATCCAAATGTGACAGTGCAAGCTTTTCATATCGACCAGTCATAATTTATATATATATATATATATATATATATAAGGAACCAGGCGGTGGTCCTATGTATATTTGCAATACGTCCATTGGCTATAATATAGCTGCAGAAACACTGTTGTTTAATAATTCTATACTTAAGACGACATTTATATTATCGAAATGAGATGTATTAATAACTTCTTTCAGATATGAATACAGTTTCAATGCATCGTTGTTATCTAAATTATATACTTCGCGAATGGGTTCCAACGAAATTTCATTATACGGTAAATTATATTTTATCATAAGCGTCTCGTTCAAATAAAATTTGTTGCCCGCTATTAACGAACACGCAACGTTTTTATATACATGGACTGAATCTGGCATAATATATAATTTTTCGTCATTATTGCATGGATGTACAGTATAATTGGTTATTTTACAGTATTTACCAATAGAAATGTTCATGAGTCTCCACCAACTCCTATTTTGTGATCCTATGTCAGAAATGACTGTTTTTATTTTTAATCCAATATCATTCACCTGTTAAATAATTGCTGTAATTCTTTTAACTATTTTTTGTGAGCAAAATAAATTTGCTATAAATTCATATGCTACAATCTGTTTCCACTTCGAGCTAATGCCGCACAGCATAAACACAAGGGCATGCGTTGCTCGTTCATTACAACTATCAAATCCACTCGATAGTTTCATGGTTGGACGACCCACAACTGCAGTAATAGAATGATCGTACTGTAAGCCAGGTTTTATAGACATTTCGTCTATAAGAAGCACTGCATGTTTTTCTTCAGCGTTGAAGATTTGTACCTATAATCAAATTAGAAAGCAAATAAAATTAAAAATAGTTACTATAAATAGGAATAGCAAACAATAACAAAATAATATATCTGCACCCATTATGATACTAACTTTCATATACTTTGTAATACATGCAGAAAATCTTCCAAAATACCTTGCTTATACAGGGTGTTCGGAAAGTACCGGGACGCCCGAATATCAGGAAAAATATAAGTTTTACAAAAAAATGTTTCAGACAAAAGTTGTGGCGTTTAAAAAGATGTATTTACTGATCACATCAGTTTGACCTTGGGTTGCGTAGCGAAGGTCAGGTCAAGGTCACATTAATTTT
>NW_022639490.1:2215773-2219538 GCF_010583005.1 Odontomachus brunneus | reverse complement strand
TTCCATTTAAAAAAATTAATGTGACCTTGACCTGACCTTCGCTACGCAACCCAAGGTCAAACTGATGTGATCAGTAAATACATCTTTTTAAACGCCACAACTTTTGTCTGAAACATTTTTTTGTAAAACTTATATTTTTCCTGATATTCGGGCGTCCCGGTACTTTCCGAACACCCTGTATTTTAAGCCTTGTATATGTTGGAAAGTTCGCACGCTCGGGTAAGGCAAATTTGTCGACGTAATTCCTCAAATTCTTTTGCTCTATATGCCACATACATTTTTAATGCTTTATTCTTAGTAGACCACGATGCTCTTCTTTGTATATTTTTTGCAATAAATTGTACTTGATTTTTTGTAAATACTTTTTCAAAGTTATTATTTTTTTTTGCAACATTCTTTTCAGTTTACTGTTCTCCCGCAACGTCTTTTCTAATCTTCTTTTTAAATGCTTCATTTGTTCGTTTGTTAATATTTTGCATCTGAATTATTTTAGCATAGGTTGCTCTGCATGTATTAATTGCTTCAGCATGTGTTATTCCTGTATCAGTTACTTCGGTTTGGATTGTTCCAGTATCTATTGCTTCGGTATAGGTTATTCCAGAACAGGTTGTTTCAGCATTAGTTATTTCAGTATTAGTTATTTCAGTATAGTCATCTACACATAATTCGTTTTATTTGAGTAAGTTACATTACAGTAATACATGTGATTATAAGAAAGCAACTCAAGTAATGTGCATCTCTTCTTTGTATAGAGGAAAGTAGACATAGACCTCCTAAAGCGACATAGGTCTCCTAAAGCGACACACCTCTATATCTCATTAATGAAATGTATTTTATCGAAACTATTATAAACGTAATTCGTTTTACTAGTAAAGTCATGAAAAAGTCATACTTGGTATATTATTTGTTCTTTCATATGGTAAATTAGCAAATATTGAGTTTTAGAAATTCGCAAGTTTTATTTCTATGATATTTATTGACGAATTACGTAGACTAAACATCGATAATTATCTTTTTGTTCAACATTAAGTTCTTCTAGATGCATTTAGCTTTTGTATTTTTTTAATATTTTAATCTTTATCACTTTTTTACTGTGTAACTTGAAAAATTTTATGAGAATGTGTTTTAAAGTGACATAGTATGCGATAGCTATGATAGTCTGTGTCTAACATAACATGATTCTAACCTCACATTGTGAAGTGACATGAGTTGTATATGAACTTACTCTGCTGCAATAATGTAAATGTAAATCATTTTCAATAATTATTTGTAATTATATACATTAGTGAACACTAACTAACATAAATATTGCTTTTAAATAAAATGAATATTATTCAACCATTAAACGTATTAACGAACTATTTATTATTAAATATTATCATATATGCAACATGTTATATAACTTCCAATAGGTATGTCGCTTTTGGCACCCATTTTCTTTGAACTCTATTTTTGTGCGTTTTACAAAAACATTTTTTGTTTTAAGTATAGAAACAATTTCAGTAAAAATGTGATATTATCTGATAGAGGGTACTTCCAACTACATGTATATTTATATTTATATTTATATTGAGCTTTATATTAAGACATAACCTTCAAAAACAAAGTAGTATATCGCTTTTGGTGCCTTTACTCTAAGTATTATACTATTATAAGTATTATATTGTATAAAACTTACATCCCAGGTAGCAAAGTGACGTCTAAAGACGTCATTAAGACGTTATTAAGACGTCTATGATGTTTTAATGACGTCTTTAGACGTCACCTTGCTACCTGGGATGGTTCTAAATCTTGGGTAAAATTGGAAATTTTAGTTTTGTCAGTCGTATCTTTCTTGTCTTTCTTTCCTTTCTCTGTTTTATGGTTCTTTAACAAATTTGGTATCGTATTTGGGCAAAGCAGTTTCCTTCCATCTGTTCGAGCTTTTTTGTATTGTCTGTCATTGTCTGTCAACCTATAACATTAATTAATAATTATTTTATTGCAATATACAAGGTTTTACATACAATTATGACTCATTAACTATACCTCACAAATAACAGCCTTTGCGGGCAATGTTGTTTTGCCCATTAATTGTAACCATTCTTTGCGTCTTTTCTTATTCCTCTCGCCTGTTGGGATGCGAAATAACCGAAAACCTGTTTCGCTGCGGTTTATGCAGCCATCCACACAAAATTCTGGAATTTTTGCAGTATTTCATTTCAACTTTTTTATTTTTAAAGGTGCGACAAGCACCGTGCTTCGACCTTCCGAAGATATAATTTATAATCCCTTAGCACATTATCCTCTTCTTCCACCTCGTCTCATTTCCACACGACATTGAAGGTTAGAAAATTGCACTTAAACTGTACATAAGTTATAAAAGTGAACACTATGTATACTTTTCAACGCCATTGTAGCTCCAAATCTTTATACATTGAGTCTTATGGATTGCGGTACTTTGTATATCTAGTGACTTTAGTAACACTCTCACCATCCTGCCATCTATCGGAGAAACATAGTCAATGGACATTTCTGTGGTGAGGAGACAACGTTTCTTACGCGAAATTTCACGATTTCAGACTTTGACCTAAAATAACTCAGCTTCTGGAGCACGTAGAGTAAAAGTAAAGACAGTTTTATTGAGAAATGTAAACTTAAGGAATCGATTAAGTCAATCCAGAACTTCGTCAATTCAGCTGTTATATCCGAAACGAGAATCTAGCCTACATTCAACTAAAGTCGTCGCGTTATACACGGTAGGCCGCGTTGCTTCGCGCAATCGCGAAGTGGAATCGATTAAGTCAATCCAGAACTATTATTATTATTAATTGTGAAGTTTTAATTATCTTTTTGGAAAGATACTAAGCAGGTGTTGCATTTCGAAATGCAAAAATAGTATAAAAGATTAATTTTATTTATTTAGGTAAATTGAAGGCATTTGAAATAAATATTCTAGTTTTGTAATATTTGAAAGTTATGTTTTAATTAAAAATTATAAATATTGGAACTAAAAAATTTTATTTTATTGAAATAAAAAAAAGTATGTTAGTATATCTCATACAATAGCTCAAAAAAAAGCGAAAACGACCATTTTGTTGTAAGATATTATGTCTGAAAACAGAAATCTTGCCGGCCTCAATCTTCCTATACACCATAGTCCCAAGTTAGCGACGATAAATATCTATGCCAAAGAAGTGATTTTATTGGAGAAAGTTATAACTTGTAAATGAATGTTATTCGTGATTCTCACGTGCTTATTTCATTAAAAAATTGTTCAAATGATTCGATATTTCTAAAATTCTCTAAATGCATATGTGATGCATTAGTTCATGTATTTCTACATATTTCAAGGTCCTTATAGTTGAATTTTCGAAAGACATGCTAAAATCGCAAAAAATAGCTGCATGCTTTTCTCAAACTATTATTAACATTAATTTTATAAAACTTTTAATTACTATTTCATTTATTTTGCAAACACATATAGATTATATAAATTTTTTCCTTCCTTTTGAGGATTTGATGAGAGAGTAATAACTGCTGCTATAATAATTATTGCAGCAACAGCAAAAACAGCAGCAACAACAGCCGGATCAGGAACATGAATAATGGCTAAAGCGAGAAAATATTCGTTATATGTATAATATAATTACAGATATACGTTATATGTATAGAGAAAACAGAATAATTTTATATTGTATGTAGACAGGTTTAATTTTATATTATATGTATATATATATATATATATATATATATATATATATATATATATATATATATATATAT
>NW_022639490.1:2211904-2214829 GCF_010583005.1 Odontomachus brunneus | reverse complement strand
ATCTTTTAGCTATCACAACTAAATAACTTTGCTATGAAAGCAAGAAAATTTGCTCCTGCAGTTAATATTTTTAGTTGTCCATATATTAGCAAATTTTTTTTCTGTGTATATATACCAAAAACATGGCTGTGTTTTGCGCCAAGTGTACGCACGAGCAAGGCGCTTGTGATTAAGATAATAGCCATGTATGCGAATCCACTAGTTCAGATAAATAGTGTTTATCGGTTTCTCTATGAACAGATGTGATTCTGAGCGGACTTCAATGATTTCTTAAAGTTCTTCTTAAGCCTTTAAAGCGCATAATTCATGGAACATTCTAGTAACTTTTTTTTAATGAAATATTGTCAAAAACACTCTAAATAGCATATTTATAAGGTTTCAATTGCCCGATCCTAAGTGGTTCCTATTGGTACCAATGATATTTAAAGAGTTAAATAAAAGTACCTTTATACTTTTGCTCTACGTGCCTTATAAATTGAGATATTCGGCTCAAAAGCGTAAAGTCACCAGATTTCACGTTAAGAAACATAGTGAAAACTCGGGAAAACGCCCATCTCAATCTTCTTTCGTCAAATGGCGCAACGAGACGAGTGAGCCCATCGATCGGGATTCGAACACGGATATTTCGCTTGTCAGACGATTTTTTTACTAACTAAGCTATCATGCTTATTGACGCTTCTATCTCTCCCACTCCCTTCTCTTTCTTTCTATGATTTAAAACTTTGAAACAGGCTCACAGTAGCACTATATGTTCGTACGCATTGCTTGTATTTTCAATAATTTTACACCTAACATCTGTTGCACACTGAACTTCTCTTCGAAAGAAGAGCTCTTATTAGATTTCGTTTATCACATTTGGTGTGCAAAAGTGTCAAAAGTATAAGCAACGCGAGCAAACCTTATGTCGACTGCGTTCCGATATTCACTACCAATACTAAAAAGTTACACTGTTAGAAAAATTTTTTAAAATAATAGGATTTTTGTAAGTAAATTTAAAAATTTGATATTAAAATTAATAATAGTGAAGATTTCAATAATATTAAGATATATAATATTAAGATTATTAGTTATAAATTAATTATAATATTTCATATTTCTTATAAAATCTAATATTTTCTATCTTATATTCCATGTTTTCTTATTAAATTCCATATTAAATTATGAAACATTATAACACGTTATGATACGTTAGAATCATTTTTCTAATATATCATAAATACGAGACTGTTTCGGTTACGTGGCCTGAAAGATTCAGCTTTCAAAGCATTGTGGTCTTTATCGAGATTTCAACGGAGCTATCCAGAAATCTTTTCATCATTTCTCCTTTATGCTATCGCAGAAGTTGTGCATCGCTATATTGTGATTTTGGTCGTTGATTATGATTTTTCATAACTATGTATATTATAATTATTAAATATAATATTGATTTTACTATCACTTTTTATAACATAATTATGTAAAAAAATTTCACATCCAAGTTATTAAATTTAATACGAAGTTTCCTAACAGTATATAGTTGATATTACGTATATTATAGACATTCAATACTGGTAGTGAATATCGGAACACAACCATAGTATATGTAACATGAACTATAGATTTTCAATACTGGCAGTGAATTTTGAGACGCAACCATAGCAGGATTGTGTCCTCCTATGCGTAAACTATAATATTCTACGTCTACATATAGATAACGTAAACTATAAATATAATGTAATCCATATAATGTAATCCATAGACAATGAGTAGCCTATGACTGACGTGTGAAATTACAATAAACAACCCAGCAAACAAGTAACAGTTATATAACTGTTATATAACTCTTAGTTATAATTTCCTACTGAACAATATAATTCTTATATAACTGTTTCGGGCTTGGTAAGGTTGAGCCCGAACGACGCAACCACCCAGCTCACGGTATGTGAGCGCACATAAGAGTCTCCTCGGACTTTCGTAGAAGAACAAGCAGAAAGGATTCATGAATACTCTCCAACGTTTAAACAATAACAGATTTTATTTGCGGCAGTCCAATTTTGATAAGAATTTACCGCCCGGGTTCGCTGACGAGGCTGGCATGAATCCTTGGCGATTCCTCGCGTTCCGCAGTGTCGTGATGAAAGGGTGGTCGAGAACGAGAAATGTCGCGTGTAAAAGATGGAGATCAGTTAAACACGTGACGAAGGCGAGGTTTACACAACAGAGTCTGCTTTTCGCGAAAACGACTCCGATTATACAGTCTCGGATAGACACACATCGTACGCCTATTAGTTGCGAGTTGAATTCTAGCCGTTTAGATTCAATAATAATCAAACCAAATTCTAAACGGCTGATCTGTGTAGAGAGTTATGGTCGCTATTGTGCCGATTGTTTCCACTCGCGCGACAATAGGCAGATGGCTCGTAAAAACGCCGCGACAAATCGAATATGATAACAGACGGGCTAGCAGATAGAGTCTTCCAGAAAATTTTTAACAAAAATTCTCGGAAATATATAATAATAACATATATGTTATATAACACTTATATTATTGAATAGGAAGTTATAAATAACAGTTATGTAACAGTTATATAACTGTTACTTGATGTTTGTTGGATTTACTTTCAATATTAGTGGAATATTATAGTATTAGGTGGTAAACTTAGTTCCTGCGGCTCACAGTTAGATGACGTTAGTTGTAGGTGTAATTTATTTTGACATCTGAAACTGGCTGCATTTTAGAGGTTAGACATTTGTCAATAAAATTCAGTGCGAAGAGATTCATTTAAGCGAGCAGTGCTATTTTTTCTTTTGATTAAATATGGAACGTGATAAGTTGTTTTTTCGACATGTGCTGCTTCATTACTTTGACTTGAAAAAAACTGCAGCTGCAGCTCATAAATTGCTTTTCGAAGCTTATGGCAATTATGCTCCATCGGAAAGAACATG
>NW_022639490.1:2209322-2211894 GCF_010583005.1 Odontomachus brunneus | reverse complement strand
GATGTGCGAAAATGGATCGACGAATGGATTGCATCAAAAGACCAATCGTTCTATCGTCGCGGAATCTACGCGTTGCCCGAAAGATGGGAAAAATGTATAGCTAGCGAGGAAAAATACTTCGATTAATGTATTTTTTGGTTTTGATGTCGAAATAAATGAGTTTTTTAAACAAAAAACCGCAGGAACTAAGTTTACCACCTAATATTACAATTTTTGCAGAAATTATTGATACTTGGCATAACTGTCTGACATTACTTCTTTTTGTAAAAAATATAAGTTTGGACGATATTTTATTTTAATACTTTAATTTTATTTAAGTAAAGAAACAAGTATAATTGGCGATTTTTTTATCTTTTTTATAAAAAGGGTAATTTTATACGATTATGTACACAGGGTGTCCGACGCGATGTATATCCAATATTGTAAATAAATCAATGCCACATGTGAAGATAGAGCACCACCTGAGCATAAAAACTCCAGTTGCAAACAACCGCATGAAATTTCGAGATATTAATGAGAAAAAATTGACGAACCAAAGCACATGATGTTATGAGACGCGTTCTATAAACGTAAAATCTCACCGAAAATTGCGGAAACGCGATCGCCTTTTAGCATGAATGGACATTGGCTAACAGTTACAGGCGGAGTAACAGTGTAAGCGTCGCATAGGCGTTGTTTCTCAACGTTACAATTGTTTCTTAACGTATCGCAAGCATGCCACATACGCGTGTCACTAAGAAACAGTTGTGATTCAACCATTTTCGATGAAATCTCGCACTTACCCCACAACACTGCGTGATCTAGTTCGCAAATCTCTTTTTAATATCTCGATATTTCATGTAGTTGTTTGCAAGTTATTAGGAGTTCTCGTACTCAAGTGAACATGAACTACTTTCACACTTGGTATTGCGTGTCTTGCGTCAGACACTCGTACGTTGTATATACAGGGTCTTAGACTCTCCTCCGCATATTTTGTGGGAATATAGAATGAGTTGATATAAAAATAAAAGTCCTATAATGTCCCTATGTTTGATATTATCAATAATAACCGAGAAAAAAATTATAAAAGATTAAGAAAAAATGGCTAGTAATATAATATGCGAATGTTGGCACGCGATGATTGGAAAAACAACGCGTTATTGCCTGTACTTATATCGCTGCATTCCTACATCTTGCCTCGGCGTGATGCGACAAGATGTAGAAGCGCAGCGATATAACCACAGGTAGCGTTGACCTCGCCGCGTGCTTACATCCGCCTGCTATATTATTGGATCGCGAGCGCTCCTCTCTCAAACATTCAGCGTGTGTTTTTCCTTAATCTTTTACAATTAATTTCTCGGTTATTATTACGAATGTCGCAAAACGACATTCGTAAGGGACTTTTATGTTTACTTCAATCCGTCCTACATTCCAAAATATGCGGAGGAGAGTTTGAGACATTCTATATACAGGGTGTCCCAGATCACTTTCACAATCTCTCGTGAAGTCGTAGAGCAGATTGAGATGAACACAAAAGTCCCATATCGTTTTACGATATTCGCAATAATAGTCGAGAAATTAATTGTGAAAGATTAAGAAATAACGCGTGCTGAATGGTCAGAGGAGGAACGCTCGAGCCGCAGCGCGAACCTAGTAATATAGTACGCGAATGTCGGCGCGCGGAAAAACAACTCACCACTACCTATGCTTATACGTTACACTCCTATATCTCGCGGTACAGCAAAACGTAGGATCGTAGCGATATAAGCATAAACGCGTTGAACTACCACTCGCCGCGCGTTGATATCCGCCTGCTATATTACTGGGTCGCGAGCGCACCTCCCTCAACCATTCAGTGTGCGTTTTTCCTTAATTTTTTATAATTAATTTCTCGGTCATTATTGAGAATATCGCAAAACGGTATGGGACTTTTATGCTCATCTTAATCCGCTCTACGTTCTCACGAGAGCTTCATAGATTGTTCTGGGACACCTTGTATATGTATATAAAAACAAAATTACTTTTTAAAAAAAAATATAAAAAAGCCAAGTGCACGCGCGTTAGCATTATTTGTCTTTAAAAAAGATCGTTATAAATAAATTACAACAAAAGCTCAGCTAAAAGATATTTAAAAAAATATTATTAGAACAACTTTATTGAGATCAATTATATTCTCACAAATACTCTATTGAAAAATACGAGACTATTTTATACTCTCTACAAAAGTAATGATATTAGGTGAAGTAAAAAGTTCTGAGCGTTTTCCGCTAGATATCTTTAGTGAGCCATATCTCACGATGTATACATCGCATCGGGTCATACTATACGGCGATTTAAAGGTGACATTACGCTTCAAAAAAAGTTCTGTGACAGTTTTATGTTTGGTCAAGCCAGTTGTGTGTTACAGCGTTCCAAAATGGAGGTAAAAAAAGAGAAAATTCGATACATTCTTCAGTACCACTACGACCAAGGTGAAAAGGCGGAGCAGGCGGCCAAAAAAATTTGTGCTGTTTATGGACCCAATACAGTATCGAATGCAACAGCAAAGCGGTGGTTCCAACGATTCCGTTCTGGTAATATGGACGTCGAAGAT
>NW_022639490.1:2181609-2209312 GCF_010583005.1 Odontomachus brunneus | reverse complement strand
GCCAAGAAGGTTTTGCTGTGTGTTTGGTGGGATTGGAAAGGAATCATCCACTATGAGCTGCTCCCATCGGGCCAAACACTCAATTCGGACCTCTACTGTCAACAACTGACCAGATTGAAGCAGGCGATCGACCAGAAGCGGCCAGAATTGGCCAATAGGAAGAGTGTTGTGTTACATCAAGACAACGCCAGGCCGCACACATCATTAACGACGCGTCAGAAGCTCCGAGAGCTTGGATGGGAGGTTCTATTGCACCCGCCGTGTAGTCCAGACATGGCACCAAGCGATTATCACCTTTTCAAGCATTTGCAAAATTTTCTTGATGGTACAAAACTGGCCTTAAGAGAGGCTTGTGAAAATGAGCTGGTCAAGTTTTTTACCAATAGGGACGAGGACTTCTTCAATCGCGGAATTATGAAATTGCCTTCAAAATGGACAAAAGTTATGAAACAAAACGGCGCATATTTTATCGAAATCGGATAATCCTAACTATGTTAATTTCATCGTCGAAATACGCCAAGTACGAATAATTAATCATTTCAGTTTTTACTTTTATAAACATATGTGGTTTTGGCTATATAATATATTTATAAATAAAATATATTATTAAATATATTATTAATATATTATTAATATATTAGTAAAATATTAAATAAAAAATAAAATAATTAGAGAAATACCATAATGTTAAAGAAAAGTATAATAACTTACACAAAAAACACTTGGCGTGCTTTTTTTTATAGGCAAACGGTTCTCTTATTTCAATAATTACCAAAATATTATATTGATTATCCATATAATATTAAAAAAAAGTACGTCAAGTGCTTTTTGTGTAGGTTATAATTTTTTTCAACATTATTGTATTTATCTTATTATTTTATTTTTTATTTAATAATATGTTATTAATATATTAATAATATATTTAATTCATAAATATAATATATAGCCAAAATCACATATGTCTATAAAAATAAAAACTGAAATGATTAATTATTCGTCCTTGGTGTAAACATCTTGATATCATTACTTTTATAGAAAATATAAAATTGTCTCGTATTTTTCAATAAAGTATTTGCGAGAATACAATTGATCTCAATAATGTTGTTTTAATATTGGGAGTGTGAATAAGTTCTCGCCGTTTTTTGTGAAAATAAATCCTTTATTTAAAAAAAATAATAAAAAAACAAGTCAATTAAAATATTGCCCATTGCTGGAGACTACTTTTTCCCATCTTTCTGGCAGCATTTTCCACGTCGAAAAACGACACTTTTTTTGCGGCTATCCACGAATCAATCCATTTTTTCGTTTCTTCATACGAAGTGAAGTGCTGCTCAGCCAGGCCGTTAGTCATCGATCGAAATAAATAGTAATCAGAAGACGCAATGTCTGGAGAGTACGGCGGGTGGGGTAGGACTTCCCATTTCAGCGTTTCCAGGTATGTTTTGACTGGTGACACGACATGCGGCCGAACGTTATCATGCAGCAAAATCACCTTATCGTCTTTATTGTCTTTATTGCTCATATTGCGGCCGTTTTTCTTTCAATGCTCGGCTCAAACGCATCAATTGTCGTCGATAGAGATCTCCTGTGATGGTTTGGTTGGGTTGGAGCAGCTCGTAATACACTACCCCCAGCTGATCCCACCAAATGCAGAACATGAGCTTGGAACCGTGGATATTCCGCTTTGATGCTACTGCTTCGCCCGGCTTAACCCACGATTTTTTACGCTTGCGATTACTGTAGTATATCCACTTTTCATCACCAGTCACAATACGATGTAAGAAACCTTTCCTTTTTTGTCGTTGAAGCAGCTGTTCACACGTGACAAGACGCCGTTCGACGTCTCTCGGCTTCAGTTCGTATGGCACCCAAGATCCTTCCTTTTGTATCATTCCTAATGCTGTCAGACGTTTCGAAACTGTTGTTCGATCAACTCCTAATGATTTTGCAACATCGGATTGCGTCTGACATGGATCTTCAGCAAGTAATGTTTCCAATTCTTCGTCTTGAAACTTTTTTGGTGCACCACTGCGTTCTCTATCTTGAACATCAAAATCACCATTTTTAAATCGGTTAAACCAATCTCTGCATGTTCTTTCTGACAGAGCATGATCACCATAGGTTTCTACAAGAATTCTGTGTGCTTCAGCTGCAGATTTCTTCTGAATAAAGTAGTGCAGTAAAATTCCCCGCAAAAACGGTTTATTTGGCACGAAATTTGACATGTTTTACGCTACGAAAAGAAAATGTTCTTTATAGGTTAATGGAAAGACACGCACTGATTTTAAACATAGGTTATAGAACTTCAATATAGATGCGTCATCATCTCGAATTATACACACAAAATTTTTATACCGCCATCTGATGATGAAACGGCGAGAACTTATTCACACTCCCAATAACATTTTTTTAAATATCTTTTAGCTGAGTTTTGTTATAATTTATTTATAATGATCTTTTTTAAAGACAAATAATACTAACGCGCGTGCACTTGGTTTTTTTATACTTTTTTTAAAAAGTAATTTTGTTTTTATATCATATTGTGACGAGTCGCGTGCGGAAGACGCGCTGACTCGTCACGCTCGAGGATTTAGAAAGGCCGTGAACGGTTCGCCAGTGTCCGGGGATCGATGGACCGGGAGGAAGGAATAATTATCACTCCGTTGAGAGAAACAAGCAAACAGTTTTATTGAGGACGCTTCATGTACAAATATACAAGTGCGGCGTAGAGATAGATACGGGGTCTCGCAACGGCGGCGCGGGCGATCGCGGTCTTACAACTAACGGTCGCGAACGATCGCGGTCTTATATGAGCGGACGCGAGTGATTGCGGTCGCGGATATAGATTCAAGCGGACGCGGTTGTAGATGTTGCGGACATAGATGTGTACGGATGGACACGGATTTAGTCTAGGCGAACGCGGGCGGTTGCGGTCTTACAGCTAGCGGACGCAAACAGTCGCGGTTTTTATAACTATGTGGGTGAATGCGAGCTGGGAGTGTCGGCAGTGACCGACAGAAACGGCGAGCACACAATCCCAATCCCTCGCAGTTCGCAATCACCCGGTCAGGTCGGGATGCCGCGAGAACACGACGTCGGAGGTGAGCACACTTCCGAGAAAGGGAGTCAGGTTGCCGTGAGAGCAGGGCGTTGAAAGGCGAGCACACCTTCGGGAAGCGGAATTCAGGATGCCGCGAGAGCACGGCGTCGAACGGCGAGCACGGCGTCGAAAGCGAGCACACCCTCGTAAAGCGGAGTCAGGATCGTGATGCCGCGAGAGCACGGCGTCGAACGACGAGCACACCATCGGAGAGCGGAGTCAGGATCGGGATGCCGTGTAAGCACGGCGTCGCGAGGTGAGCAAACCTTCGGAAGTCGCTATGGCTGTTCCGACTACAGCGACGGGAATGGTGTCGAGCCTCTCGAGCGCTCGGCTTTTATACCCGCACGGACCCGCGTCGCGCTGCCCCCACCCAGGGTGCTGTAACGTCGGATCACGTGCGGTGAGTGAAAGGCCGTGTGGCCATTAAAGTGGCGCTCAGCGCCGTAGACACTGACCCGACGGATATTCGGTTGGGCCGGTGTGGATGAACCCTTAGGCATGGGCTTAGTAACGCTTCGTTAAATCTTTTCCACAAAATAATATTAATCACTGAAAACTAGTTTTTTTGTTAATAACTTTATAAGTTGAACTTGAATATTATAAATATTTAGGTGTACATAAAAATCAGGTTCTTTAAATTTTATTTTAGAATAATGTATTTTTAAAATATGTCTGTTTCTCTCCTTCACCTCTTAAACCTATCCACCCTATCCCCCTGTCCCCCTCTTTTCCACTCCTCCTCCAATCTTCCCACTTTCTCTGCCCTCCCCCTCTCCCTCTCTCTATCTCTCCTTTTCTCCCTCTTCCCTCTCTCTGCCCTCTCCCTTCTCCCCCTCTCTCTCCATATCTCCTTCTCTCTCTCTTTCTCCCACTCTCCCTCTCTTTCCACTCTCTCCCTCTCTACCCTCCCTTCCCTTCCTCTCTATCTTATCCCCTCCCCTCTTTCTCACTCTCTCCGCCTCTCCCTTTCCCTCTCTCCCTCTCCCTCTCTCTCTCGCTCTCTCTTTCTCTTTCTCTGTTTCCCTCTCTCTCTCTTATTCTATTCTATTCTTTTCTCTCTCTCTTTCATATCGGCTAGTCAGACTGAGCTAGAGACCCTTTAATAAGAGTCTGGTCAACACATATATTATCACAATACCTCGATTGAAACGTTGTGATTGGTCTGCCATTTTTCTCTAATGACGTAGTAATACCACGTAATAGCAGTGTAAGTCCATGGCAATGCAGTGCAATAAAATATAACAACTAATAAAATTTTATATATTTCATTTTCTTCTTTATCATCGAATAGTAAAATTCGCACTTCTCTTTCATCATTTACACATTATATTATATATATTTAACATATTACGTTACATAAAAAAACACATGTATTCATAAAAATATAAAACAATTTGATTGTAGTTTGAACAAAATGAAATCTGCACAAATAATATTGGAATATTTCGTCAGTGTTTGTGACATTAGTCATTCATAATAATGTGCTTGCACTGAAGCTACCTCCTTTTAGATTAGAGAAAAATGGCGGACCAATCAAAACACTCTAAAATCAGATTTCTGTTGGCCAGACTCTTATTAACAAACAGGGTCTCTAGGCTAATCTCAACCGTAGCGCCTCTAGCGGAGGAATATAGTCAACTAAGATTTTCGTAATGAAGAGACGACGACGTTTCTCACGCATAAATTCACGATTTCGGACTTTGAGCTAAAATATCTCAGCTTCTAGAGCATGTAGAGCAAAAGTAAAGACAGTTTTATTAAGTAATGTAAACACAAAGAATCGATTAAGCCCATCCAGAATCTTATCCGTTCAGCCGTTACAGTCGAACGAGGAATCGTGCCTACTAAAGTCGTTGCGGAAGTATACACGGTCAGCCATGAGTCCGTTGTTTACGCTTACACTTGGCTCCGCGACACTACCGTGTCGCTTGATATGTTTATATTTTCTTCTATTTTGCAGAAAACAACAAAAAAGAGAACGTGGTAAATCACATTTTCTATGATACCGCTAGCAAAACAGCTGTATGCTGTATTCCATTGGGACATACTATCATACCAGAGAACAGAGTTGGCCGAAGTGGTCACTGAGACGGTAGCCACAGTCGTGGTAATCGCAAAATTATAATAGAAAATATTAAATTATATAAAAAGATATAAAATGAAACAGTTACATTTGTTTGAACATAATCGTATTCTTCATAAATTATGCTTCAGATACACATTTATGTTATCAATAATATAATAAAGAAGTAGCGTTTCTCTTTTAGAATATATATAATATTGTTAATATATATATATATATATATATATATATATATATATATATATATATATATGTGTGTGTGTGTGTGTGTGTGTGTGTGTATTGATTAAAAAGCTGATATACAAAAGGATAATTAAGAGATAGCGCTGATTTTGAAAGAATAGTTTATATATGCAAAATCATATATAATCTAATATTACAAATATATAATCACGATCAAATAATGTACTACTGTGTCCAAAAAGTAAGACCAGTTTTTATTTATTTCAAAAAATATTTATTTATTCTTCCAAATCTATTTCGTCGCCTTCAAAGTAATCTCCTCTCGACACAATACACTTATGCCAACGTATTTTCCAGTCCTCGAAACAAGAATTAAAGTCGCCTTCCGGGATGACTTTCAGAGCACGTAGCGATTCACGTTGTATCTCTTCTATCGTCTCAAAACGATTTCCCTGCAGTGGTCTTTTGAGTTTCGGGAATAGCCAGAAGTCACATGGTGCTAACTCAAGCGAATATGGTGGTTGTGGAACGATATGGATCAAATTTTTGGCGAAAAAGTCACGAAGAACGCGACGCTCTTTTTCGAAGAAATTGAGATGTTTTGGCACTAGTCGAGGTTTTACACGTTTCAGGCCCAAAATATCTTTCAAAATGGTATTGGCAGATCCTTTCGAAATACCAACAGCATCAGCAAGGTCCCTAACAGTCATTCGACGATTAGCAAGCACAAGTTCTTCGATTTTCTTGACGTGTTGTTCATCGGTAGAGGGTTGATGGTCGTCCGGAACGCTCTTCATCTTCAACACTTTCACGACCTTCTTTGAACTGTTTATACCACTTGTAAACATTCCTTTCCGACAAAGCATGGTCCCCGAAGGCTTTCTGCAACATCCTGAACGTTTCTGCACCCGAAATTTCATTCCGCAAACAAAATTTAATGCAACTTCTTTGCTCAATATAATTAGACATTGTAAAAATCGCCGAATGCACTTTTAACGTAGTACAAAACCAAGCGTAAAGCAAAAAGTAATGAATATTTTGACCTGAAATTTGTCACAGATGTTTGTCACAATACTGCCAACTTAGAAAAAAAATATTTATGATGTGCGGTTTACCCGCGCGATTTAAATTGAAAACTGGTCTTACTTTTTGGACACAGTAGTATGTTTTGGTCTTTAATTTGACCTTTTTCAGCGAAAAATAAAACGAAAAAGGGCCGCCAAGTTTAGTTCTATTTTGCGACATTAAAAATCTTAAATTATTTTTTGATAAAATTGTAATTATTTATGAATAAATTAAAGATATGGAAGTTTCAAGATGTGGCGTATTATTTCGATATTTATATAATTTTAATCTACTCATGAACAGCATTATTTTAACCAAAAATAATTTAAGATTTCGAATGCCGCAAAATGGGGTTAAAAACTTATGAGAGCTTAACTGCTCTTTTTAATTTTCTACCAAAATTAACAATCGAAACGCTAGAAACTTTTATTACTTTTAGCATATACGTGATGTTATATAATTATCTTTTATCGTAAAACTGATAAAAATTCGATTAAAAATTAGAATACTTTTAGAAATGGGTAACGTGGATACTTCTTGCTATAATAATAATAATTACATATAATATTATTTATATTATTTATATATATACGGAGTCTACCATTTTAATCTTTTTTTTTTACGCGACTATTTCGAAGACTACTTACTAATTAGAAACATATTTTAGATGAAATTTAGTCTGTTTTGAAGAGGAATATTTACGATGTGTGTGTCTGTGTGCGCGCACGCCTGCGCGTATGTGTGTGTGAGCAAAATATATTTTCTATTCGCATGAAATGTGGAAATCCTTATGGGCTTTTTCCTATTTCATGATTGTAAATCTAAAGCATCTAGTTATTATATTTCTTATAAATATTTTGTTTATAAGTATTTTAATCATTATTTTTCGAGAACTGTTCGTCAAGAAATATGTTTTATTCGGAGATAGATAATGTGCTGGCGAGTAAAACATCTGCAGCGCTCCTTCGCGCCTTTCATATTGCTCGGCCAGTTTGGTTTACGAATTTACCTTTAGCAAACCTCATTTCGGTGAGCTCCAACTGGCTACATGGATAAGCTACGCATGTAATAGTGGTCAAGTGGAGGAGGAGGAAAGAGCGCTCCATATTCTGGCATCTCTGATCGGCATACGTTTAATTTCACACTCTCAAAGGCAAAATGTAAAGAGAAGGAGAAGACCTGAATTGCAAGGAAGATAATCAAGTAGTGTTAGCTGAAACTTCACCAGAAAGGCTTTAATCCCTCGCCCGATATGCCGATAACGTTGTCATAGTGGAAAAGCCGAGTGTCGATATGAGATCTTGGTAGTATGTTTTTGAATACTTGAATCACTCTTGGCAAACAGATTTGTATAAAGCAGAAAGTGGTTATTGTATGGTATTACTTTAGTACAGCACGTTTCATGAGGCCACATTTTCCGAAGAATATCGCACCGAAGAATCATTCTTTTCTTTTTTACAGATCAGGATTTTTGGACTTTCACTATATCCTTGTTTTCAAAGAAACAGATCATGCTCTGTGAGTTTATTGACATATCATAATAATATAGTTAAATTTCGGTTTCCTTATTTGCAGATGTTCGTATAGAATACGATGGAATACAGATGTGCTAAGTTCCTGGATAAGTTCCTTGATCTGTTAGTAGATGATATGTTTTTTATGATATGCTTTTTGGTCACCTGCTAACATGTGCGTAAATTATCCTCGAGATTAAACTCTTCTCGTTAAAATTGGTTGTAAATAACTCTTTCTCAAAACTTTAGACATTTCTTCTACAGACCACATAAAAAATTATAACGAATAATCGCAGGATATGTATTGTTATTTTGTTCATTTTCTAATCTTGCCTTGCTATTTGCTCAAAGTGTACTGCAAGAAGTGTACGACAAGTCTCGATACTGCCTACCTAATTTTGAACAATTTCGAATACAACAAAGCTAATTCTGCTTCATTTAATAGATGTATTGTAAAACTTTCGTAGCACCATATGTACTTGATGAAGCGTAAATACTCAATTTGTTTCAAGTATTTTGCTGAACCTCTTTTAAAATAAATTATAAAAATGTTGAGTAAAACAACATATATTATATTTTTACTTCAAATATAAAAATTTTTAGCATATATCACATTAAACATTCAAGTATATTGTAATTATTTACAATTAACAGATTGTAAATTATAAAAACAGTTTTATACAACAGTTTGTATTAAAAAAAATCATATTTCTAAATCATAATTACGAAGTTAGTAATTATTATCTTGTTATTTTTTGTGTCTTCTCACTTTCCATTCATTCTTTCTACATAACTTTTCTTCTACCTTTGAGCCTCTTTTTAGAATTGCAATTTGAATTATTTAAAAAATCTAAATCAATACAAACTATATTTCATTAACTATATTAAAATTTGGAGAAGAATAGGATTTCCCATTGTTATCGTAATATCTCGAATCTTAATTTTAATCTTACTTTCGATTTTAACATTCCAATGATAATTTAAAGTCTACTTTGATATTGGCTTGGTTTACATCGTGTACTTGATACGCGTACTAAATAATAACTTTCTATTAAATAATCTTAATATTGACAATGCATATCAACGACGACGCATTCAATTGATACAATATGTCTTTTTGATGAGTATTGTACTAGCTTAATAAACCGTTGTTTATATACATCGTTGATATTAAGATTATTTAATAAAAAGTTACTATTTAGTACGCGTATCAAGTGCACGATATAAACTATTATCAAGTTTATACTAATTTTTACCTTTTAATTATACTTAAATTAATTATATTTAATTTTAAATATTTTTTGATTCTGTTTAACCTATTAACTTCATCGAAATCCTCTTTATAATCTAAAAGTGACACTTCGTTTTCTTTTATTAAGAGGTGCTAAATAGAACTCAGTTTATATATTAAACATACATTAATCCTTCAAAATATACAAATGTTAAAATGTTTATATTAAAAGAACTAAAATTGCGACTCGGGATGATACAACTATTTGGAACAAATGTAAGTAATCTGACCAACTGGGATTTATGTTATAATTAAATGTTTAAGAAATTTCGGAAATTGCACTTTTAACTAAAACTCATAATTATTTCGAGAAATTGGACTTGGTTTCAATTAGATTCTGAGATATTTTCTAAACGATTGACAAGAAATCAAATTTTTCGACATTGTTCGCATTCAAGACGAGTGTAAGTGGTAGAGTAGTAGTAGTTTTCACACAGTTGTTGCTACCTTATTCGTTATATTGAGAAAAAATATATGCGTTTGTCAGACACCGTCGTGCGCTCTTTCTCCGCAATCCCGCTCGCGCAGCCAGCGCGAAAGATTCTCACGGAATGATTCTCCTACACAGGTGCGACAATTCGCGGATGGTTCGGCCAAAATCTCTCATCTCGCTCTTTTCCTCCTATCAATCTCGCGCAATCGTTCTCTCTCGCTTGGACATTTACATGGCAATAGCTGGTGCACCTACACAGCAGGGGTGTGCGCCCCGAGGCCAGAATTGAAACCACCTCATTACCACGGCGGACCAAGAGGGCTGCGAGGAGAGAAGGGGTTGGAGGTTAGCGAGGGGCAAAGAGAAAAGAGGGAGGAGGGGTGCGCGCAGGATGAGGCGGCTGGCGGAGAATCCGTTTTGCGAATATTGGAGGTAATGTCGCGAGCGGTTTTATACAACACCCGTTCCCGTCCTTTCCAAAGCCGCCCTCCACCACCACCTCTTCCTCTCTCTACCCCACCACTTACGGCAACCGAGCAGCATTCTACCTCCCGTATTACGGGGATCCTGATGAAAAATGGAAATAGGCGAACCCGTCGGTCTTCCCACCGACGTCGTTTATATTTAAGCGGCTGAAGAATTTTTTCCCCGGGCGATGCGGTGTCGCGGCATTCGAGAGCGGAAGCTAAATGTATATACTCGCTGCCTAACTGGAAATTCTTACGAGATTAAAATACCCGTGCAAAAGAGGAGTCGCCTTTCAACGATTGAAAACATCCCGATTTTGTCAATCCGATGAGTGTCTTAACAGGTTGACCACCACATTCGTTTCCATTGATTATTTTAATATTCAGCTACAGTTTGAATCACTAAAGACTTGGTAAATAAATACAAAATATGTGTATATGTGTAATATAAACATAAATAAAATTAAAAATAAGTAAAAGATTACGTAAAAATATAAACAATTACATGTATCGGATTAAATATGGAGCCAATAAAACAGGCTAACTATATATGTAAAACGCAAATTGCATTCATTTACCATGTCTTTAGTCATTGTGCGTGCATGCTCGCGCGTTTTTAATTCTTAGTTTCATTTATATAATTGATTACATTACTTAATTAGACACGTCAATGTTATAACTCCACTATTGACTTCTATGACGATCAACGTATCAAATAAGAATTTCATTTGAAATTACAGACGAGTCGACTTGCAAACTGCATTTGATTTCTCTTTTCCTCTTATTCGGTTCCGATATCGATCGATTGCAATTTCGCTTTCGCCAAAATCCCTCACAACTCAGACGGGAAGGTATCGGCAGGCGCGGAAAGAGCCGAGGACCAGATGACACGTCCGTCCGGAGCGAGATAAGAAAACGGCAAGTCGTAACACGAACACGAAGATGCCCGTATTACGAAACACGAGCGCGGCGCAGCAGCAAACCGGCAATCGCCTTTATGCGCGATACGCGCGCGCGGGGGCGGCACCGGCGGCGGCAGTTGGGCGCAACCCGAGTTTCTCTACGCCTCGCGCATAACAACGCAGAGAACCCTTTAACCGCGAGAAAGGGGAAGAGCGCGGGGATGGACACAGGCAGCAGGGGCGAGGAATGTCGCATTGTTACAAGTTTAATTAAATGTTTGCCATAACGCCGCTACTAAAGACTGCCGAAGAAAGCACGTCTGGCTTTTCAGGGTGGAACACCGAATAGCACGATCCTTCCTTCTCCCTCTTAAGAAAGGTCTTTAAGAAATTAAATATCGCGAGCTCATGGGCTTTCTAATTTAACACATTGACTGCCACGTTGATTTTTATTGATTGTTATAATGCTCAATTGAGGTTTGTATCACTATAGATAAATGAATATAATGATAAATAAATATGGAGGGGATTGGGATACGTTCGCAAAAGGAATAGATTTGCAAAACGATTTGTTTATATATTTATATAGAGGAATGGAACAAACGAAATCGTAAAATGAACATAGGCACTTTTTCCTAAATTTCATTAAAATTAAGAAATATTGCAGTTAAAAAAGAAAGCTTAATTTGAAAGCAATCGAGTAGATTTTTTAACGTCTTGAGATTTTGTGTTAACATTGTTCTTCGCTTTTCTTAGGAATAGAAAGAAAGGCGAAGGAAGGAGAGAGAGGAAGGGAGGGAGAGAGAGCGAGAGAGTAAAAGAGCAAGGAAGAGAGAGAAAGAAAAAGAAAAAGAGGGAGAGCGTTTCTGTCACGATTATTCGAGTCCGAGCGCATAATTATTTTTTTGTATTAATTGTTTTTTCGTTCCTGATTTGTGTTGTAACAAACGTATTACCACTACTCGCGAGCGCAACATTTCTGGCGATGAGAATAAGATTCTTCCGAAAATGATTGTGAGTAAATTAAATGCTTCATGTATAGTTGAAAAGAAAAAAACGGCAATTAGAGAAAACTTCAAGAAAGTTCGACTTGAAGTCATTAAGATTCTGAACGTATAATGAATCGACGTGAATCTAACAAAACTTATAAGTATTGATAGTACGGGATCACATAGGGTCAGTCATTGAACATAATCTCATTAACATAGATTTCTTTGATTCGAAGGGACAAATTTTTAAGAACGGCTTCAGGATTTAAAAAGCGCGTTTCAGTTAAAACCAGAATCTCTTGCAGCAGTGGACTTCGTTGAGATGGGTGTAAGAACCAGAAGAAATTTAAAGAACCAAGAATCTAAAGAACGAAAAGAGAAGAAATCCGGCAAGATTACTACAGGCGAAAAAGAGAAGGACTTTCTATTTTCAAATTCTCAACAAGTAAGGGCATCGTGTTCAAATTCGAAAGATGATAACGTTTCCTATTACAGGTGTGAACAGAACCATTTGGCTCCAAATATTACTCTTCTTCAAAATATCAAATGTTAAAAGTGTGGTCTTGGACACCTACAGAAAGTATGCACAAAAGAGCAGCCGCATTATGTAGAGGAAATCTGTAAAGTGGATATCGATGAACATAGCGAATATTGAGCAAATTATACAGTGTCTCTCTCTCTCTCTCTCTCTCTCTCTCTCTCTCTCTCGAATCGGAAAATTGTGTTCTCCGTCAATTACGGATCAGAGAGAGAGAGAGGGAGAGAAAGAGGGACAGTGGGAAAGAGGGAAAGAGGAAGAGAGGGAGAAGGGAGAGAGATAGACAGATAGATAGATAGATAGATAGACAGATAGAGAGAGAGAGAGAGAGAGAGAGAGAGAGAGAGAAAGAGAGAAAGAGAAAGAGGAGTGGGAGGAGTGGGAGTAAACAGTTACTTTGGTAAACCATGATTAGCTAAAGCGTATTTTTCTGAAACTTAAAAAACTAATTTAAAATTGCAAACGTATTGTAAGAAAGACTTTGTTCCTCTTGGATTTTTAAACATTGAAGTATATGATTTATATATGATTAAAAAGTTAAACATGTATATTGTAGGAGATGACAAAAAATTAGATAGAAAATTGATCAACTAATAAGAAATTTTTACAAAACTCAAGATAAGTTTAAAAGAAGTACAAAATTTTAAATTCGATAGAAATTTCAAGACAAACGAGATTAAAAAAATGTATTAGATACAAATAATTGTGTGGGCAGCGAGAAGTTCTCGTCTTCATCAAAAATATTGAAGCATATTTAAAATTAAAAGGGAATGCGAAACCTATATTTATTAAAAGTACCATTCAAGATTTGTGAGAAAGTAAAAAAGAATTAGATATCATGGTAGATATAGGAATTTAAAAAAAAGTCGAGTCGTTCAAATAGGCGACCCGATTATGTCAGTATTGAAAACGGATGGTCGAATTAAAATTTATAGCGATTTTAGTGTAACGGTTAAACCTGTTCTTATTATAGATGAATACTTCTTGCTCAGTATCGATAAACTTTTTATGTCGATAGCTGGCAGGCAAATATTTTCGAAAATTGATCTTAAGCACTTATCTGCAACTGACTGTTGCGGAGAAACATAGAAAATACATTAAATATTTATACTGCAAGTCTAAGTGTGTGATTTTTATATGTTTAAATTTACATATGTACAATCGTACAATCACTTTTTACGTACTTATATGCCCTATATGTTTTAATATGTGTTATTTTACACAGTTACTTTTTATATGCTCAAAGAGAACAGAAGAATCAAAATGATGTCTAAATTTATCCTTATTTTTCTCGTGCTCGTAACAGCTTAGACCTGAATATTATCATACACTCTCCAAATGTTCATGTATTCTTTTCCAGTAATTTAGATCATAAGCGGCGTAACCGTTCACCCAATTATTTTTTCTGTTCGCGGTAAATGTTGCTAGACTTTGACGATCGAGCAGCATATATGAAAACTACAACGATATTCTGATGATTTGTATAATGTATCTTTATAGTGTTCATAATACATTATAACATATTTATAGACAGATGTTGAAATACAACATAACATTTGATATGCAACGAATATAACCCATATAACACGAATTTCCAAAGATAACCTATAGATATCTAAAGGATATCCTGCTTCTTGCAAATATCTCTAGAATGTCTCCAAGATATATTTTAGATATTTGTCTTGTATAGAAATATATATATTAGTGAACTATATAATGATTAGTGAAGTATATTAGTAAACCAATAGTGATTTACTCAATGATTATTTTTAGGTTTTTAGTGAAATATTATAATAGTCATTCTAAACAAAAAAATTGTTTAAACTAAATCTGAAGAAATGTAAATCAGACAAATTAAATCACTAAAAATTAAAAAAAAATTTTTTTTAATATTTTAAATAATATTTTTCTCACGTTAATAACATGGTTTTTTAAAATCTTACTAGAAAATTACAGGCGCGCGCTATTTAGCATCTTTATCATTACAATGACCTTTTAAATTACCTTATTCTTATCCTTATTTTTGCTTAAATAATATGCTTCTCTCTTTGTCTGCCCTTTCATTTTCTTCTTTCTCTTCTACCCTTCTATTCTCTATTCTTATAATTTATATCTCTTCTGTATTCTTTTCTTTATGAGCTAAGCAACGCGATGACAGTTATTTGACTGATAATTTGACAGGCGCAAACGACACGAAGCAAGCCGCAGCCCACATGAAGTGAGCTAAGCGAGAGAACCAATCAACACTGCGAAAAAGCGGCAACAATTAAATCTCTTACATGCCTTTTTTTTAGAGTGGAAACAACAGAGTTTTTATCAAAACGTTCGTTTGATACGTTGCTTCTAAGGATCCGTTTATATTTTATTTTAATTTAGTTAAAAGTTCGTGAACACTATTGTTGCAGGCATGAAATTCAGGCATGTATAACTATATTGTAATCTTACTATTTTTTTCTTCCATCTACTAACAAGTAACTTTCATCGTTTGCTACATGCCAATTTTGTTTATTTTTAATAGTTTGATATAGAGCATCTCAAAAGAAATATTATTTAATATAAATATTGTTTACGCGAAAAGTATTAACTAAAAAACAATTTTAATTCGTATACGTAATATGGCTTAAAAACATTATAAAACATTCTACAAATGCAAAAAAATGTATTTTACGAAAAAATATTTCAGATCAAAATTGATTTACAGTAGTAAGTAAGATGATAATCTCTATTTGATCATGAGATATTCTTTAAGGTACTTTTAAGATAGGATTTCAACTGGCAAAAACTTTAATTTTTCGATGAAAATCCTATTTACCTTTACCTAATTTATTTATATAAATAAATTAGGTAAAGTATTACACATCTGAAGTGATATTTTGACTGGATCGAATATCAGATGCATTATGACTTGTTAAATATCACAATATCAGTGGACAGTAGAAATGTGCGAATCAAAGATTTTTAATGTCGAATCAAATCGAATCTCAGATTTTAATTTCGAATTGGAATCGAGTCGAATCGATGAAATTTCATCCGAATCGAATCGAATCGTTAAAAGAATTTTTAATTAACATAATCATTGAATTCAACATGAAAATAGTAACTTCAGTAACTAACAGAGACAGATAACATTGATCATGTGAATTTCATCTATATTCATCTATTTCATCTATTTTCTGAAGTAATTAATTTATGTCAGATTCGATTAAAAAATATTGAATAAGATATATGAAAAAATTGATTTTTTCAAGAATCGAATCTGTATCGCATATCCTTTATATCCTAGATTGCATGCGGAAGTACTCCGGTATCGCAATAAAGTTGCATGTTTATGCCTCAGTTATTTGAAATATCAATATTAATAAAAATCTCATAACCGAAAACAAAGAAATTATATAAACATCTCCTTATTAAAACTCTTTATAAAAAATCAGCGCAAAAACAATTCTAACAAAATGTTCACAAAAATCTAACAAAAAATTAAATAAAAAATCTTAACAGAACTCTAACAAAACCTTTCCATAAAAAATGTAAAAACATTTTTCATAAAACCTAACAAAACTTAAAAAACTTATATAAAGCTCAACCAAAAAGTAACATGAAATTAATGAATTGCGCTAAGTATATGATTAAATTATTAAGTTACAGTAGACGATAACTGATATTCCCTTAGCACCAGCAGCAAATTTTTTTATTATAAAAAACATTTTAATTTTACTAACATAAAAATACATAATTTTTAGGCTATATATGTTTTATTAATTGAGAATTTACACAAATTTTAGATCCCATAAAAATGGGTTTCTTCTTAAGAAAATAAAGTACAAAAGTATGGCGTACTCAGGTCGTAATAGAATATATACGATCTTTTATAAATACATTAGTTCTAACTATAAACATTTAAACAGAAATTATAGAAAGTTCCTTTTTAGAATAACTAACAGTAAGATTTGAAGAGGCAAATAAGGAGCAAGCACGGATGTTTTAGTGCTATTAAATACTAATATTACTTTTATATAATATTAATATGATAGTGGAAGGATAATTATGTCCAGCATGTCAAACGTATCGAAGTTTTTCTTCGACTAACGTACGCAGCGAATCTACCTTTCATACTTATACCGATCCTTGAGTCCCAATTTTATATATATATATATATATATATATATATATATATATATTAAAATTCCCAAACCCATTAAACCGATGACTCAAATAGATTCATTATATATGTTGCGAAAAAACTGCCTCCGCCAGAACTCGAACCTGGAACTTCCCCACTTTCCGGGCGGGATGCTTTTCCATTTGGCCACCGAGGCTATAAAGATTTAACATGCTATAAATCTTTAATATAAACATTTTAAAATATATTTTCTTATATTAAGAAGACAATAACATGCTATAAATCTTTTATATAAACATTTTTAAATATATTTGCTTATATTAAGACAATATAAAAGAAAATTCATAATTTTTAAACGTGAATATAAGATTAATTTAAATTCATTAAAATTTGTGTTTATCACCCGCTGGCTGAAACACGAGCGCTATGGTTCTAAAACATTTGCTAATAAGCGTTGTATTACGAAGAGTATCGTTGATGTTTAGTAGCCAAATTGATAAGGCGTTCCGTCCAAAAAGTGGGGAGGTCCAGGTTCGACTCTTGGCTGAGACGATATTTTTCGCAACTATAATTTGAAATCAAAGAAATAGGAATCTTGAGTTAATTAAATAATGAGTTAATTAAATAATGAGTTGAATTATATTAGTATTTATAATTGGGATTCAGGGTCTGTGCTTGACGTAGAAGATTGATCGTATGTTTAAAGACTGGAAAAACTATCTGATGCGCACAGCACACTGTCAAAAGCATTTTGTTTAAAAGAATAAAATAAAAATTATATTCACTCAAAAATTTCTGAGATCGCTCAGCGTTTAGTTTTCATTTGTCTAGGATTATATCTTAATAAAACTAATTTAGTTTTTATATCCAACAGCATGTTACATATAGTATTGTTACATTAATATTAGACACGAGAATATAAGATATATATTAATATTTAAAATCATTTACGATATTATCTAACGCATGACTCTTATAGAATTTTAAAATTATCTTAATCTGTTTTTGATACTTAAGAGTTTGTTATATATTTCGTTATATTAATACATATTATTAATATTTATTAATAATATATAAAGACATACGCTTCGTGCAATATGTATGTGTACGCACATTATAAGTGGTTACATTTCAATACAACTCGGGCACGCCAAGTTTTCATACTTTATTTTGGTTAGTCTTAATTAAAAATATATTCTTATGGGATTTAAAGTGTAAACTCTCAATCAATAGAACAGATATGACTTTTATCTTAGTGAAATTAAAATATGTTTTTTATAATGATAAAATTTGCTACAGAGGTGCTGAAGGAATATCAATTATCTATTGTAACTTAATAAAATAAAACATACTTGGCTCATTTTATTGATTTTATATTACATTTTGAGTTTTATTTTTATAAGTTTTTTTATAGAAATTTTTGTTAGGTTTTTATGAAGGGTTTTTGTTAGAGTTTTGTTAGGATTTTTACACAGTTTCTTATTGGATTTTTTGTTAAGTTTTTATATTTCTTACAAATGTTTTGTGAATATTGTTTTTGAGCTAATTTTTTATAAGAAGGTTTTATAACGAAGTTTATATGCTTTTTTGTTGGGATTTTTATTAAATTACATATATTTTAATAATTTTTAGATAGATATTCTTACATACAATATTACTCGTCATTATACATGGCGTATTGTTTACTTTTGGAAGGTATTTCTGTTTTAAGGATATCATAGTATTTTGCATAATTTGGAAAAATCTAATAATATTTGAGGGATAATTGTTATTTATTATTTGTGTAATTCGTATGATCTATGTTATTTTGCTTTATGATCGCACTGTTCTTTTTACACGCTCGAGTAAAGAAAAATAAACTAAAGTAAATCAATAACTCTAATAATTGTTAACTCTAATAATTATATATATAGAGTGTTCCAGCAAAGAGAATATCTAAATATCTTTTTTTGTTTTTAATGATACGAAAAATGTTCAGAGCACAATTTAAATAATTTTGAAGAAAGAATACCGTGAAAGAAAAATTCTTTTACAAATATTTTTTTCAAATTTCTTCTAATATTATTCTAATACTTTCTTGGAATTTGACTGCTTTGTTTATGCTCAAAGTCTTCCATAACTCCAACAAACTTTAATATATTTCAACATCCGTACAAAAAACAATATAAAAAATACATGCTTTTCTATAAAAAAAACTCACACGTCTTCAAAAATAAAAAGAAAATTATCGTAAAAAGTTTTTCCTTTTTCACTGTATTCCTTAGTAGCACAGTTTATTGACGTTACATTGGCCTAATATTAGTTATATTGGCATACATTGGGCCAATATATAGCCAATATATAGCCAATATTGGTGATAAATAAAATATGAAAATTGTTAATATTGCACAACATGATTGTGCTAATATATATATTACTAATATATTACTAATCTTGTACTAATATTAGTTGTACATTGAGCCAATATAACTCAATATATAATCAATATAGGTAACAAATGAATTGTCAATATTCAGGTTTGTATATTGACTATAAAATACAAAGTATCAACTTTACAATATTGGGCCAATATTGAGTATACTGAAGCCCAATTTGTAGCCAATATTGCCTTAATAAACTGTGCTACTAGGATTCCTTCTTCGGATTCAAATTGTACTCTAAACATTTCTCGTATCATTAAAAACAAGGAAATATTTAGATGTTCTCCTTATTGTGAAACACTCTGTATTTGATCTTCGGTATATTCTGTATATTTTACAAGTGTTTATAAGTGTTTAGTGATTTTAGCGTTTTAACATAACATCTTTTAACATAGTATCTTTAATTTATAAATATTTCTCTTTTTAGGAATAATATCTTTATGTAATTTATACTATTTATTACTCATTATTATTATTCATTTATTATTTATTTATTATTTATTTATTATTTATTTTTACTTATTACTTTTATTTATTTCGATCATATATACACAATGTACATTCACATGCATTTGCGTATAAATAATTGACGTGTACAATGTATAAAAGCCTTAAATTATGTTAGAGCAAGAAACTTCAACAATTAATGTCTGGAAGAAAAACAGCTGAAAATTTGTATTTCATATGGTGAGAATCTTAGATCTCAAGAATGACTGCAATAAGTTAATTTTGAAAGACAATTAAAAATTTATACTAACAAGTTTTTAACAAAAATGCCATTAGATTTTCAATTACGGTTTTATTTCTGGAGATATTTTAGTTAGAAGTACGATTGATACAGAAACTCTGGAAAAACCGGTAATATCGCGATCATCATATTTTATGAACATAGTCATCGGACCTGTTATTTATATACTCGTTTTTATGTATACTCGCCGTCGAAAAGGTTGTCCGGTGTATTTTTATAAGTTTCGGAATTTCTCTCTCTCTCTCTCTCTCTCTCTCTCTCTCTCTCTCTCTTTCGCGTGGCGCGAGACGCTGTCGCATCTTTTGATTCGAATTTTGATCATACATTTTTTATATTACGTGATCTTATTAATTACATAATATCAGACATACTCAAAAATCAAATGTACTTGCATGTAAATAACTTAATATAATAAAAAAAGCATTTGTTTGCTCGTTTGCTATTTCTTGCGTCCGTGACGCGGACAGTAACATAACGGATCGTGAGAAAGAAGTTGAGAAGCTTTTCTGTAGTTGTTGCACGATTTTGAGAAAATTCTACACAGTGCAATGATTTCACCATTATGTACCATAAAGTAAAATATTTTCTGAAAGAAGCATAGTAGCTCAGTGGTTAGAGCAGTGCCCCAGCAAACGAAAGACGTAGATCCCGAACGCAATCGGCATCCCCCGCCACCACCTAGTAGTACGCTCTCCTCCTTCAATTTGGATGAATATTGGTTCGCATTTGAGAATAAGTTTTCTCTAAACAATATCTGACAGTCAGGTTGATTTAGATTAGATTCCTAGGTTGCAATTTTAAATCCAGTGTGTCATGGTTATGGGATATTCCTCTAGATATTAGAGTATCTTCTTAAGATCGTAATAGTCGTATAAGTGGAGAATCTTCTAGAATTAAATAGATTCTGCCAAATAATAGAATTTATTTTTGGGTGTATTATTATGTATAATTGATTATATTTTATAAATTGATAAGTGAGGCAGCTATATTATAGTGCCGTCCACTGATAACTGCCTCTGTGGTAATAGACATGTTAATGAGCAACATTTAGCTCAGGGTATTCATGAGCATCTTGATGGAAATGTTATCCGCTTAAAATGGATAAAAGAAATTGTATCTACTTCCACAATTCCTCTTCTCCCTATATTCACCTTTTAAAATTAAAAATAAATATTTTTTAGTCCTTTCCCCGACTGCCCTCGATTGCAAGGAATTTGCCTATTTTTTAAACATTTTTTATAGTGAGAATGTTTTGATTTCAGATTCGAGAAAGAAATAGAAGGAAATATAATTTTTTATTTTTAGGATTTTTACTCGTAGGATTAAAATTTTTTCAAATTTTATTAAAATTATAGGTAATGAAATTCTTTAAAAATTTGCAGGAAACTTCGTAAAATTTAGCGCGTACAATTAAGAAACAATCAATAAAATAACAAATTTTATATTCGTTATGGGAAACAGAGTTCGCTAATGTTATAATCTCGACGAAATCCAACTTGTGATTTGTCCGTGACAGCAGTCTCGATCGCATTAAAACTTTTTGGGTTATGCAACATTGAAAGTATGATGCATGAACGATCCGGTGACATACCAAGTTTTGGAAATATCCGGACGGAAACTGAATTACCGTTTTCGTTCGTCGAGAAAGAATAGACTAGCATCGTGTCGCGGGCATATTGGTAATCTCGTGCGCAGAAAATATTTCTGCTACCTTTTCTTACCTCCCGCCACAAACCCGACAAGACGCTATCGCGGTCAAGACGGCGGAGTCTATACAGCGTGCTCGATTTTGTATTAGCATACAAAACACGCCGGACCCGAGGAAGCGTTTCTCATTTTTACGAACATGATAGCGAAAGCATATCGTATACGTACAATTTTTGAAATTAAAAAATTAGAAAAGATTACAACAATGTACTATTTGATTTAATTCGGCGTCGTTTAAAATATATTTAGGGCTGCAATTGAATTTCTCTTTATTATTTATGTAGTTAGAATATATTTTTATCGAATAGACACAATATATTTTATCAAGTAAGTAGATAGCACGAGTGGAAGCGATATTTTTTCTGAAGGGTTTACAATATATTTTTTGCAAATATTTTGTGAAAATATTTACTGTTTCGAAAAATAGATAGTATTACGCGTGATGCCACGCAGCCATATTGGTAATTTCGTGATTCGAGGCGTTTTGCGCTGTAAATTTCCAAGACTGCTACATTGCGGTCAAGATTGCGACTAGCGCACAGTGTGCTTCATCTTATATTAGCATATAAACTCTTAGCCTCCAGGGCCAGCAAGGCCCTCGAGTTTTGATTTATGTACTAAATATGCCTTCCTTGCAGCCACCTACTGCATAAAAGGGATTTAACCTCTCTTCATCAAATACGCTGCGCAGATTGGACTTTTTGGAGAAGCAATTTTCGAAATAAATAAACAATTTTTCAATTTTTTATTCACTTTCTCGCGGTAAACAGAATACTTTTACGGTCGTATATACTATAAAAGCAAATCGATCGGAACAAATAGAATCGAGTTGCGCAAACTTAATTTCTAGGTTGCATGTGGTAAACTAATTAGCTTAATTCTTTCAGCATAACTTTAATCTTGTAATCTCTTATTTGTATTAAAGGAGCCAAATATTTAGCAAAATTAATCAGTCGTGATGTTGGTTATCTAGGAAAGTAATTAAATGAGTGGTTAAATATAACAAGTAAGGAGTTTAATTCACACACACAAATTTTCTTTTCGATTTAAATGAACTATATATATTATAAAAAAAATAATATAATATTTCACAAAATTTTTCCTTTAGATGGTACGTATCATGATAAATTATCGATTTAAACAGTCTCTATCTAGCTCATTATTTAAAAAGTTAAGAACTTAAATTTAACAATATAAAAACACAATATCTGGCAACCGAAAGTTCTAGCAATCAAAAAAAGAACTGTAAAGTTAGGTTATACATATAGTCGCATATCATATGAAGTTTTATGGTGAAGCTTGCTCGCTTACATCTCGTTGCAATGAGAATTTATCTGTGGTCGAGTGAGATAGTCAGCACAATCTATGCGATAGCCAGCGATGGTCGCTGATATTCGAACTCTGTATATTGTAACTTATTTAACAATCTCTCTTAAGAAAACTGTTGTAATGAATTCTTCTAGTTGAGCAAATCTCGTAAATATTTAATTATTCAAGTCATTAGTTCGATGTACTAATTATTTGATTTACTTGACCTTCCAGCTTTTTCGTTAGTTAAAAGAAAATATTTATAGCGACCATATAACTACATCTCTCAATTCTATTAACCTTTTATTTTTTACTAAATTTTTTAAATTGAAACTCCTATATTACTCCTATATTAGATTATTGAACATATTTAATTTTTATTTAATTTAATTCGATTGCAATTGTTGCAACTAAATTTACTCAATTCGAAAGTCTTGAGATTTCTTGGTAAATCGAGTTTTGTTTTATCATATCCTTTTTAGCATAAAATTTTATTTTTTATCGGGTTATATCAATTTTTAGAGTTGTACAAGACATTTTTATATGTACTGTCCCGTACTCTGCTAAGTAATTTAATAGAATTTTTTTTATTATACTATTCTTATCGCGAAACAATTTTTACGATACAATTTTTACGATTATATAAAACCATATCTTACACCGTTATATACATTTGCGATATTTTTCTTATATAAGCAGTGTCTTATATAAGAATCGTGTGTTCTCTACTAATTAAATTAATAGAATCTCCTTTATTATGTTATTATTTCTTATCGCAGCGCATGTAGCGAAAAGCGCGTTATGAAGGCAGCCGGGTCGGTGCGATGCGACGTGGCTCGGCGAGACGCGAATCGCTCGTACGCTACGATAAGTATGGTAATACGTTAGAATTAAAAATCCGGTTAAGCCGGTAATAATTCAAGATCCGCGAGTGTATCAAGGCGAATAAGCATAAATGAATAATTGCACGATAGATAATTTAATGTGCGGCCGTTGCACGTTGCTGCTGCGCCCCGGCCGTCGTCCGATTCATTCTCCTCCGGATGCGTTTAGCTAGACGGTCGTGGCCCTCATCGTTATCGAGCTTAATGTTCTTCCATTTTCGTACACCGGGTGTTGCACGCATAACATACAACAACAACGTGAATTTTATCGTCCAGTGGTAAAAACGTGAATTTATTCTTGCGACGCAAACCTTAGGGGAGACCGGGTCAAGTTAACTTAAAGGTCACATTGACCGTATATTTCGTTCGTATATTTATTGCCAGAGAAACAGTGATAAAGGAATCGCAAAAGGAATATTCTTTTCTGTAATAAATTTAATCACTTTCGAAGGAAAATATTGCCACAATAAATTTTGAGACACTTGAAAATGCCGTCGATTGCTCTTAAGTCAGTTGTATCTTTTTTTAACCCTTAAAGTGAATAAGATGATTATTTGTGTCTAGTATACTTTCAATAAGTTTGCATTTCTTTACACTCCAAAATTTCTAAGACTTTCACATGTACTCTAAGAAGATAGTATAGTATGGGTTATAGCAATTGAGACTCAGTGACACCAAAATTATTGTTTGGATAGCATCTGAAACAAATCGATTTTAGACATGAGTAATTCCCCTATTTTAACGCATATTTTTTACGCAGATAAGTGAAAATTAGTTTTTCTTCTTATATTGTATATTTCAATAATCTTTTAAATTATTTTAATGTATTTAATTAACTTTGTATTTATGAATTTTGAAGAAGCCATTGAACTGGATGAACAAGGGAATGGTTAACAAAATTATGGGGGTTGTATGTTTCTTTTCCGATTTCTTGTGCTTCCTATATTTCTTATTTCTTTTCTTTGTTTTTGTATAATATGTAAAAATATTTTTATGTTATCTAGACTTATTTTTTTATACAAAAAAGAAACATTTTCGCAGACCTTAAACAATTTGATCTTTTTTCAAAATATAACAATTTCTTTTTATTATTTGTTATAGTCTTAAGTATAAAATCCTAACATTTTTCTTTTTTAAGAAAAATAACAAAAGTTATGCTTTTTAAACGAAGAAACTTGTTTTAAAGATTCTTATTAAAAAAATAATGAAGAGATAACATACAACTTTATTTTTTTATGACCTCATAATCTATTAGTTGAGGTTTGAAAGAAGCTAGGTAAATTTTTTCAGAATTTTTCAACAATTTTAAGTTGACGAAAAATTGCATTAAACATTAATGTAATCGAACTTTATTCATTATTAAATCACCGAAAATATATATTTATTGTAAGAATTAATTATCATATTTTTCCAATTTTAATGAAACTCACAAGGAAAAGTAGCTACGTTCTGAGAAAAAAATTGTTAATGCCATTAAATATGTTGTTTTAACAAAGAAATAGTAGCAATGTGTATGTGAGGTTGTTATTACTAACATTGTAGTAACATTTATTACAAAAATTGTCCTCATGATTATAATTCTTTCATTATGCGACTATAGTTACTAATATCATATTTTGCTATTTCTTTTCCACTCTGTTTCTCTCGTAATAAATGCATAAATGCACTAATAAGTATAGACAATAAATACGGACAACTTGAGCCTTGATCTAACTTAAGCTTTGGCGTTTATAGATGTCCAGCGAAAGTCCTTACAGTATACAAATAATACCTAAAGACATCCGACGCTAAATGCTCACTGGATGCGAACAATGCCTTCGGACGTTTTCATTTATTTAAACAAACGATTTGGACATGATTAATGTCCAAATACAAAATAATGGATTAAAAATTGATATAGGTTGTCTTTCAACTATTTATAAAGAATATTGTAACGCTCAGAAATGCTTCGTGACGATTACCGCTACATCCGCGCGGCACACAACGAGCATCTTGCTTTCCAGCATTTCGCAGGGCTTTAGCACGTTGCACGGCGTAATGGCCTATGACAGATGTAAGCCACAGAAATAAACAACGCACAAGCGTGCTACATAATCAAAAATAAATAAATAATCTGTTCATTTCTAAATAAATAAAAAGTAATCTTGTTTAAATTTTACAAAGACCAGAAAATTATTTGGAAAAAAAATTACAGCTAAACTATAATAAAAAATTATTATTGCTTATTACTTAACCATATCTATAAGCACGAAAAAACCATAGATATATAGAATCGACTGTCTATTTCTGTAAAATAGATGAAGTTAGTATTAGTAATAGAGGCCAAGAGAGAGTAAGATGCTTTTCTTATTTTTTATTGATGGTGTGAATGAAAGAGAAAAAAATAATCACATGACATTAATGCGTTCTGACTTTCTTTTACTATATTTTATTCGCTCTCTCCCTTTCTCTCTCTCTCTCTCTCTCTCTTTTGTTTCTCCTATATTGCCGGCTCCTATAGAGTATTATGCGATAAAGAAAACACATACTAAGCACGCATATATATTTCTGTCCTTTAATTGTATCACCAGCTATTCCGCAAAAGTACGTAGTCTAATCTATAAGTTTAACATATCATTCTTTTACAATAAGTTTTATCAAAATTTTATCATTTACTTTCAGAACATTTAAACGCGATTATTCTTCGTTTATTTAGAAATGATCAGATTATTTACTTAATTTTAATTACGTAGCACGTTAAATTCTACAGTACACGCTAAAACTTATAAGTTGCTTATGTCTGTGATATACAATTATGTAAGTTAATTAGGTCCGTTTATTCCCGAATTTTTTTCAAATGTCATCCGACCAATTTATTTCGAATTTGGCCTAACCGTTCAGATTTGTTCCGATTTAGGAAATTTTTAATATCCTTTTGACAAAAAAGACCTTCTCAAGAAAATTTACAGCTCTGGTAAATATAATATCTTTGTATCTTTTTTTTAATTTTAAATAATGATAAAAAATTTATTTTAGCAATAGTATCCATACAGCACAAAATCTCCTGGGGACATCCCACAGATGTTCTGAGTAGAAACGTCCCTAGGGCATACTCTGAATATCTTCTGGATATTTTTGCTTTGAGGGATATATTTATTTTTATTCTATATAGCAAACCTTTATTATTGTTACGTTACGTTAATGTTGTTACATTATTTTTCATATATCTATAAATAAAATATTGCTTCGTACATATGCATAATTTATTTTCAGTTAAATCATCCTTCTTCCGCTATGTGCTCTGCACATTTATGATGTGTCCTGGGTTTGAATTTAGGAAATCTGGTCACTTTACACTACGCCATACTATGTACCAAGGAGTATAAGAGTGAACTCGGCTTCCTTTATAGATAATATGTGCAATATCTAAAGGCTTCGTAATAACCACGACAGAGTGAAACTGCCGTAGCCACTGCTGCTGCTGTTATCTCTAGAATTTAAGTCAACCATCGGACGTTATAAATCGTGGCTCGTCTGCGTTAGATTGAGGAAAAGAAACTAGTTCGATTTTTTATGGGGGTTATTAGGGGTCATGTGAGAAAGAAGAAGCTTTCAGCAACAACTACGCTTGAAGTGATTTTACGTAGAGGGATCACGCACGTGACACCGGGCCGCACAATCCCCGTTTTGTAACTGAGTTTACAAAGTCATTTATGCATATCACGCAATTTTCTTACGGTTTTGCCGGTGTTAAAATATGTATGGAATCGAGTTAAGCCGCCGTGCACACAGTTGGTGTGACCGCGCGACGGCGCGCGGAGAGTACAGGCGCGGAAGCTGTTACCGGGCCATTTGCATGGCATCACCACGATTTCGTTAAAATCCCTCCATTCTCCACCCCCCTCTCTCTCTCTCTTTCTCACTCTCTCTCCCTCTTCCCCCCCCTCTCTCTCTCTCTCTCTCTCTCTC
>NW_022639490.1:2179741-2180819 GCF_010583005.1 Odontomachus brunneus | reverse complement strand
CGCGGACTAAACTCTCTCTCTCTCTCTCTCTCTCTCTCTCTCTCTCTTTCTCTCTCTCTCTCTTTTTCTCTCTCTGCAGAACGGTGCGGTAGCGTCTACGTTGAACTCGATTTACCGAACGCAATCTAAATGCATCCATCACGTTCGCGCGGGGCGATACCGCTTTATTCTAGCCGGCGTTGAAATTGGATATCCTGACGCCGTCAAAATCTATCGCCGACCTGCAAACGTCAAGATATCTTCAATACCTAATCCCGATCAAAATTCGACACCATGACACCGGGTATATATAGAGTATCTTCGAAGATTGTTCTCTAACGAACAAATCTTGTTTATTTATTAAGACTTTACCTTTATATCGAGACGAATGTATCCTTGTTGCGATTAAGAAATAAGAATTAAGTTTTCACATATGGAAGTTAACGCATTTGTGGACGAAGAATTATAGTTAGGTATTAGTTATTAGGAAAGATATAGAATAGATGTTGTTCACTTTGTTTGTAAAAATTACTAATCCTTCGAAATTAGATATTTTCTTTTTCTATTTTATTACAAACCTTTTATACTACATAATCTAATTCCTGGCTATTGAACGCGATTACTAATAAGATAATACGAAATAATAATTCGAAATGCATTAATTATAAACTTTGTCGATGAACCTAGTGTAAAGTATACACTGCGAGCAATCGGCGATATCCGCGCCTTCGATTGTTCCCATGACAGCTTTAGAATAATCACGGCGCAGGCGTGCCAGCTGCCATCTCGAGGCGAGCGAACACGAGAGGGTGGGTGGTTAGCGGCGCACTGAAAATCGTAAAGTTGGAAACTCGCCTCGTGACATTTCCGGTGCAATATTTCCCGTTTCTAGGAGACATATGCGCAATATGTCGAAAGGAGAACCGACGTTACCCCTTTCCCCCTTTTCACTCCTGCCACGGAACAAGGGCATATCGCCAGAAGTTACGGCTTTCCGCGAGCCAAGGATGGTAAGCGGGAATGAAATTCGCGAAGACACGGGAGCAGAGAGAGAGAGAGAGAGAGAGAGAGAGAGAGAGAGAGAGAGAGAGAGAGAGAG
>NW_022639490.1:2158280-2179146 GCF_010583005.1 Odontomachus brunneus | reverse complement strand
AGAGAGAGAGAGAGAGAGAGAGAGAGAGAGAGAGAGAGAGAGAGAGAGAGAGAGATTGGCGCTGGCAGACTTTTGTTTCCGAAGAAACATAAAAATCGCTCCCTCTCCTCCGAACGGCCTACCTTCCTCTCTCTTTCTTCCCTTTCCCTGTTTGAAAGAATCCCAGAGACAGTTTTATCGCGCGTCTCACATTAATTTGCATAATCGAATATAAAATTTGAATAACGCGTTTCCGTGGCGTGCGAAGTCGTGTGTCATAACGCGATGAGACGCGCCCTTCACTGTTCACGTCGTATTTTTAATCCCGCCGACTCCGTCGTCTCCACGTAGGGGTGATTATTTGATTGCCTAACGAGAATCTGCGCGTCGGTTGTTTTCGAGGGAAATCGACAATGCGCGTCTGTCAGAATTATTCGGTGAATAATATCTCATGATAATCACTTAGAAGGAGAATCGCAAAGGATAGCGATGGATTGTATTATCGTGTTACCATAGTAAGGATAGACGAGGAAACCGGCATTATCGCCTCGAACGTCGATAATATAGTGTGGTCGATAAATTCTGTAATTTTTTACCAATGACCAGTTAGGAATGAACTTTTCGGGAAAATAATGTTTGGCAATAGAGTGCACCGAGTGTTAATAATCCAATCCTAACAATACGCATGGGATACTGAGGCAGAATCCTCTCATATAGAATTTCTACTTTACCTACAGTTAGTTGTGCGAGTCTCTAGAAATAATTGTTCGACGCTGGGAGTGCAGGTTTCAATTGCAGTAACAGCAGCTGCGTCTTAGAGTTTAACAGTGAATTTATCTGTGAATAAATGTAATTTACTTTTTTCAAGAAATTGAGAAAAAAATTAATTTGAAAATTCAAAAGATTCAATTTCTCATTCAAAGGAATAAGAGAGAACAAATAGATCGCAATTTTACTTATTGAACATTATGCCAACTACCGATCAGAAGAAACGTTACTTTTAAAAAGATCCCAGTAGATGTCGCCATGTCACTCTTTTATAGAGGATTGTTGTATATATGTGTGTATATGTGTATGAATTTCAATTATTATTTAAAAGTATTTATTAAATGAAAATAAGCATATACCTACATACATATTCCTTATATATGCTTTGCTTATATATGCTCAATTAGTGTGACAACCGTAACTAATAACTAATTCGAGTTATATATAAATTATAAAATGACAATTAATATTTCTCTTATATTGAAGTATAATTTTTTATTCATCATGCATAGATTGTAATTGTTGTGACATATTGCGACAAAAATTTCATAAAAATAATTTTTCTGTAATAAGTGCAATTTACAATTCATTTTGATAACAAAGTTGTTATGAAATTAAGTTATGTTCTATCGCGCTCGCGATATCTTTATCTTGCTAAATTACGTTCGCGTTTGAAGTATCCGAGAACGAATCGTAGATACCAATTAATCCTATTAAAAAGAGAAAATATCATCAATTGCAAAGTTGACAGGAAAACTGATACGTTAAAAATTAAAGTATCGTCAAAGATCGAAACAGATTTATTGAAGCCTTCTAATCCACAAGATAATATGCGCAGTAAAGGTCAAATCGACCACTAAACTAATTAATCGAGCGATTTAATTAGATAATTAGACACTACTGACTTTAATTAGCGATGATCGCTCACATGCGAAACTTGCTGCTATCAAATATTTTAAATGAGATTGGCACGTATTCATCATAACAGATAATGAAACATTTTGTTATGTTTTTATTTATTAATGTAGGGTATAGGTTATACAGACACTTTATACCTATTTCGCAAACATTCACCACATCAACATAAATATTTCGTCTCGTGGATGATATGTTGATATATACGACTACTAACTAACATCACCATTTACCATAATTATTTCTCTCGTGTAAAAGTCATTCTAATAGTCTTTACTTAAAATTTAGTTCAAATGAGGCAGATTTAAATTAAGACTCATATTAATAGTCGTTATTTGAAACTTGTCTCACATGAAATACACAAAGGAGGATGTCGGAAAACCACGATTTTTTTACTACGAGTGGAATATAAGATTTGGGTTTTATATAGTCGAGTATATTTTAAATTAGCAGAACAAGAGACTTTCTGGTAATGTGTTAATAATGTGTTCTGGTAATGAATTATATTTCAGACATTAAATAAATAAATTGCCCATCGTTCTCATCACTAAGGTATAAGTCTGAATCACTCACACAATGTCATATCAAGCATCTTCGGTAAAATAATTATTTAAATAATTAGCAGGCAAAGGTATTATTTCTTGATGTCTGGCACAACTAAAATACCATACAACGGTCGCAATATGCGAACAACATCCTACTACACGTATTTGCGTGTTTAACCCCATTTTTTTTAGCTTTCGGGATATATGATTTTTTTAGTACTATTTAAAGTATAGAGTCGCGTACTTAAAGATTAGTGGGTCGTTTTTAGCAAATTTAGGAACACATTCCGACTTGAAAAGAAGGAAAGTCATTGCTCCGTCTGCGGGGCATGCCTGCGCAGTGACTAACCACGATAGGAGAGAAATGACATATACGTAGTGTCATAAAAGTAAACACGACGTTCGTGTGGGAAGTGTTCCGCAGGACTCGCCGTGACCGAGCATCGTGGATTACACTTATAAATATAAGTAATAGATTTCATTACAAAAAATATATAAATTATGTTTGTAATATAATATTAATTGTTATGTAGGAAATTTAATATCTGTCATATTTGTGTTTTGCAGAAGGAAATAAATATCACAAGCAGAATGTGGGAATAATGAAATCTATTACTTATCTTTATATTTGCGTGTAATCCACATATATGCTAAAATATATATATGTGATATATATATATATATATATATATATATATATATATATATATATATATATATATATATTACATTAATCGTGATTTATAGCTGAAGAATCAACATCCAAAAAAGGATATGCAAAATTAGTGGTTTGTAAGCTGTTATTCAAACGAGAAAATGTTATATATTCTTATTTGTAATGTATTTTAAATCGTAGAATTCGAAAATGACCATAAAAATTAGGATACTAGTGGGGAAAACATGGGAAATTAAAAAAATGGGAAAAAACGTGAAATTCCCGGACGTTAAAACTTCCGGACGTAACTTTTTACATTTACTCTTATGTTTCCTTGCGTTATTTATTTATTCCTTTTTTGTTATTTTGAGTCGCAGAATCTCGAGTCACTTATCTGAAGCTACTCAGTATATGTACAGGGTGTGCAAAAATATTTATAGAAATATAGTTGTAGAAAAAAAATATTTGAGACAAAAGTTGTAGGGCTTAAAAATATCTATTTATTCCCTTTATCAGTTTAACCTTCGGTTAGATCGCCAAGATCAGACGAAGATTACCTTAAATTTTTTAATTGGGACCTAAGATTGCGATTTCGATATTTCCCTAAAAAACTTGGAAAATCTATAGAATTAAGAAAAATATTCCGTTTGTTTCTCCATAATGCTACTTCGACGTCTCGCAGAGCGCAGCTAAGTAAACGAAGGAAGAACACGGAAGAGGCGGTTGCGGTGCATCCGGTTTGCGTATCTTAAGTACAAAGATTTCCTTCACAAGCTTGCGTAGGCACGTACAAGTAGACTTCTGAACATGTCGGACCTGATTACATCCCTTCAAAGCGAAACGCGAGAGATACCACGAATAGAACTTCCCTCATACACGCGTCCCACATACGTAGTGTATCTCTGTTACTCGCTAAGTTCGATAAAAACGTTCCAACGCCGACGAATGCACGTATAGATATATTTTGGAGACTATTTTTAATAAATGATACATCGCGTTTAATAATAATGTAATAACGTAGCGTGATCGATGGCATGCATTTTAGTCCCGTCCCACATTGACAGTTTCGCATAGCGCTAAACGCCGATATTGATGGTATTAGCGTAACGAAGCGTTTCTGTCCAATCAAATATGCAGAAGGCTGTTGCAATCGCATTTGCGTCGCTGTGTTCGATCTGTATCTTTTAAGCGTGTATTTTCGTCGAGAGTCAATCGAAAAAGTTTTTACTCCAGCGTGAATTGGCAACAGCATTGTGTTGTACTGTCGCCGATAGCTTTGAGTTTTTACGTGACGCGTTATCATTCGAAAAATAAAAATCGTGAGTATTTGTGATGCATGTAGTTTCTCAATAGTTTTTTACAGAGTATGCGTATTCAACCGAAATAGAGCAGATCCGCACAGAAATTTCTTAAAATTTTTCCGAAGAGATCTAGGTTCTGATAGAAACACTCATATTTGTCTTAAAATTGTTTATTCTATTACTGTAGGAAAAAGATTTTGTATAAGCGTTTCGAAATGTATAACTCCGGTATTATTGTTTGTATTGACGATCACGTTCGTGACAATCGAGATATAAACCGAGATGACGAGGCGACACACAGAGACAAAATCGCTGAAGAAGTAAACAAGAAACAAGAAGTAAACGGGAAAAGCCAACGAATTTATTGTGCGAAACTGTTCTTCTGCTCATTGTTCCGATAAGCCCATATATATATTAAATTTGGTAATTATCGGATATAGGGGAGTCAGCTCCAATAACCTTGACCTTGACATATATTGCAGAGGTCATCCTCCTGAGTAACTTTCAAAAGGTTTTAGCTGTCGTTCGTTGTTCGTTAAAAAGTTATTAACAAAAGAAGTTGCATAAAATGAGTATAATTTTTGGACACTGTATATACAAAAACGATACTGTGTATCGTTAACGAGCAATATCGAATAATAACTACAATATCGAACGACTAGCGGGGGGTTGCGCTCCCCGCACCCCCCCCTCAAAACTAACCTAACCTACCTATCGTCACATTAACCGTTAGTCATTGTTTATTAAAGTGTTCAACTTTTGTGTTAATGTGACGATAGGTTAGGTTAGTTTTGAGGGGGGGGTGCGGGGGGCGCAGCCCCCCGCTAGTCATTCGATATTGCAGTTATTATTCGATATTGCTCGTTAATAGTACACAGTATCGTTTTTGTATATACAGTGTTAAAAAATTATACTCATTTTGTGCAACTTCTTTTGTTAATAACTTTTTAACGAACAACGAGTGACGGCTAAAACCTTCTGAGAGTTACTCAGGAGGGTGACCTCTACAATATATGTCAAGGTCAAGGTCATTGGAGCTGACTCTTCTATAGTCTATAATTACCGAAACTTCTTTTGTTAATAACTTTTTAATAAACAATGAGCGACGGCTAAAACCTTTTGAATGGATAGTGATCTTGACAATATATGTGAAGATCAAGGTCATTGGAGTTGACTCCCCTATACCCGATAATTACTTTAAAGTTTAGTTAACATTGACAATTTGTGGAATTATCTCCTATCACAATCTTATTTGCACAAATATTTTGGGGGCTCATCCGGGATCGGAACGGAGAGAGAATTCGTTTGGGAACGACCTACGAAAAAAGACGATACCGCCTTTTTCGAAAAGAAACTTTGAATAAGATATTTTGAGAAATTGCAAGGACACTGAAGATGCGAGTGGAGGAGTGGGACATTGCTTGTATTTACGAAGAAGCAATGGAGTCGTAGGTGGACGACGATTGCGCGTGCAGTGAACTGACGACGAGGAGGCTGTAACGCGTACCGGCGACAGGTGTTTTGCGGCGACGGCCATGGCGCTGCATCCTAATATTCTCACTGTAGTTAGGCTCAAGAAGCTGTTAAAATCTCGTAAGTTGTCTACGGGAAGCAAAGCTGAGCTCGTTGCCCGTTTGATAGACGTAGACCCGCTGGGTGAGTGCTTGGAGGAGTGCCCTCGGGAGGAGGTTAGTGGTGGTTGTCTCGATGAGGACGATCGTCGTTATGAGAATATGCATCTGCGGGAATTCGAGGTATGTCGATGTGAGAAGGAGCTCACTATACGCGAACTCGAGCTTGCCCGATATGAAATCGCTTTGTTGCGGGAGCGGGACGGCCAGGGTGGACAGCGAAGAGGAGTAGCTGCGGATGGCGGCGGTGGCGCGGCGTATTCGCGATTGAATTTGACGGCGATCGCAGATTTGTTAGCGGATTTCGACGGTATTTCTAGCGACTTTGATACTTGGGAGAAATAAATAAAACTCCTAAAAATGACATATCAGCTGGGAGATGACCAGGCTAAAATCATAATCGGGATGAGGTTGAAAAAAAAGGCTCTTGAATGGTTTCATTCGAAGCCCGAATTTATCGGCATGAATTTTAACGCTCTACTTAACGAGATAAAAGCGATGTTTTGCCACCGATAGAGTAGAATAGTAAGGCGTAAAAATTCGAAGCGCGTGTTTGGAGAAACGAGACTCCACGAATACGTTCACAAGAAAGTGGAGAATCATATGCCGGTCGAAACCGATGAGATTATATTATAGATGGTATATCGGACAATGTATTGCGCAATTAGGCACGTATACAACGATTTGCTGAAACAGAATCGTTATTAAAGGCATTCGGAACCATAACATTACGCGATTGTCATACGAATTTAAATCGAGCAGACAGACGAGCGGGTAAATCAATGACGATGGAGCGAGAGGGTAGAACGACGGACAGTGAGAAGACAAATAACAACAACGGTTACAGGGACAGAAAAAAAATAATGCCAAATATTAAGCGATGTTTTAATTGTGGCGCGCAAGATCACCTTGGTGCTAGTTGCCTATCGCGAACCTTGGATACGAAATGTTTTGAGTGCGAAGAATTCGGGCACGTAGTCTTGAAATGTCATAAGAAGACCGTTGTAACCGGGAACTCTTGTGCCGTAACGCTCTCTTCGCGCAAGAAGTATACCAAGGACGTTCTAATAAACAAAATAAAAGTCGAAGCGCTTATATGTAGACACAGGCAGCAATATCTCTCTTATGCGCGCGGATCAGTATGTAGAGATAGGGTCATCTCTATCCCAAACAACTAAAGTTCGTTTTTCGGGCGAAAAACGTGGGATCTGGCGAAATAATTGCTTTAGGAGAGTTTCACGCGAGGCTTACTGTTGACGGACATTCTTTTTTAATTCTCATTAAAGTCGTTTCGGGTGCAGTGTCGCGACACAAGTTGCTAATTAGTACAGATTTTCTAGATACGTTGGAAACTAATGTTAGACGAGGCATAGTGACGATTAAGCCGATTTCTGAACAAACAATCGACGATGATGATGTGTTTGAGATATTTCAGATTGACGTAGAAGGTATATACGGGCTGAATGAGATAGATGTAGAACGTATCCAAGATCCTAAATGTAGACGCGCCGTTGCAATGTTAATTAAAGATTACAGGCCGAATCAAGCGCGTGAGACGTATATAAAAATGACTATTATTGTGAAAGACGAATCCGTGTGTCAGCGTGCGAGGCGTTTATCACCATTCGAAAAGAATATTGTTAACAATCAAATCAAAAAGTGAGAAAGGCAAGGGATTATTCGCCCTTCCTCCTCTGACTATGTTAGCCCAACTGTCCAGGGATGGCTCGTATCGACTTTGTGTAGACTATAGACTATTAAATAAAAAGATAATAAAAGACCGGTATCCTTTGCCGCTGATTGAAGATCAGCTCGATAGATTACAGAGCGCTAAAGTTTACATTGATTTGAAGAACGGTTTTTTCATGTACGAGTGGATGAGGCAAGCGTGAAATATACCGCGTTCATCGTTCCTGATGGCCACTACTAATTTTTGAGGGTATCTTTCAGTCTCTGCAATTCGCCCTCCGTTTTCCAGAGGTATGTTAACGCGATCTTTAGGAATTTAGTAATGGACGAGATATAACGTTAATTTACATGGATGATTTGATTATGTTCTCTAACGATTTTGATGATGATCTAAGAAATCTTACGAGGGTAATCTATACTGCTAATCGCGTTGGCTTGTTGATAAATTGGCACAAATATTGCTTCTTGAAGGGAAAGGTCGAATTTCTTGGACATGTGATAGGCGGTGGTTGCGTCCGACCATCTGAATGTAAGACCGAAGCTGTAAGATATTTCCCTATACCCAAAACCATTCGTCAGATACAAGAGTTTTTAGGACGGGGTATTTTCGTAAATTCGTTCCAAGATACGCGGCGATTGCGCGGCTGTTGTCCGATCTTTTGAGGGCGCAAGCTAGTTTTCGTTTCGAAGCGGCGGAGAGAAATGCATTTAGATAACTAAAGATTTTTTTATGTGATCATCCGGTGTTAAGTTTATACCGCGTAGGCGTCGAGACCGAATTACATACAGATGCGTTAAAATATGGTTACGGGGAAATTCTCTTACAGCAAAATAGCGAGGTTAGTTGTTACATCCTATTTACTACGCGAGCGGTAAAACTACATTAGCGGAGGAGAAATATTCAAGCTATGACTTGGAAGTCCTCGCAATTATTAAAGCATTTAAGCGATTCCGCACCTATTTACTCGGTATAGATTTTAAAATTATAACTGACTATCGTGCGTTTGCGCTTACGATGAGCAAAAAAGATATCTGTGTGCGTAAGTCCGATGGGCTTTGTTGTTGGAGGAATTTTGTTATACAGTGGAGCACCGGTCGGGTATGCTGCATGTAGACGCGCTGAGCGCGGAACCTTCTCCCTTCTTGTTAACGAATGTGAAAAGGGATTGATGGCTCGTTTCAAGAAAGCTCAACAAGGAGACGACGAGATGAGATGGATTTCGGACTCTGTGAGATAAGGACGAGCAAACAATTATGCTTTGCGAGGAGGACTCCTGTATAAGGAGGTTGAGGATGAGTCACGCCTTGTTATGTTTAATTTAATACAAATGCAGATAATACGAAAAGTACATGAAGACATTTTGCGGCCGCTAAAACGGAAGCGCTGCTGTGCAATGATTATTGGATTCCGGGGTTGCGATCTAAGGTAGAAATGGCCATACGTAATCGCGTCGCGAACGGAAGCAAGGGAAGCAGGAAGGTATGCTCAACTCTATTGAGAAAGGAGATGTACCATTAGATACTCTCCATATTGATCATTTTTTTTGTCTGTTGCCGTCAAAGAAAAGCTATGCCCATTGTTTTCATTGTTGTTGATGTTTTCTCCAAATTTGTGTGGTTGTACGCGACTAGAGGTACGTTCGGGGAACTCGCTATTAGCGCTATTCAGCGCTATCAATGTCATTCTATCTTTGTTGTATATCTAAGGAACAATAAAGATAGAAGAACGCGGTAGCGTTAGTAGCGTGCTCCCCGAACGCATCCTAGATCAATGGGCACCGCGGAGGTGAGAGATCGATTGAAAAAATAGTCTGCTATTTTTTGGAACCCTAGAAGAATAATTTCGGATAGGAACGCCGCGTTTACTTCCAAGGAGTTCGAGGAATATTGTCGGCATGAAGGCATTGAACATCCTCTGATTATTATCACAAGGTAACGGACAAGTTGAAAGGGTCAACCGGACGTTAATCCCGCTACTGACGAAGTTGTCCGCTCCAAAAGCTGACGAGTGGTACAAACATTTGAATACGGCGCAGCAATGTTTGAATACTACGTTGAATAGAAGCATTGGCATGGCGTCATTTCTTCTTTTGTTCGGTGTCAATCTGCGCATTCGTGACGACCTTGACATATGAGCTTTTTTGCAACATGAGGAGATTAATTTATTCCAAACTGACCGAGATGAGCTGAGAAGACGGGCGACAGAGAATATCGCGAAAGTACAGCAAGAGAATAGAAAGAGCTACGATAAGACGAGAATAGAAAGAGCTACAATAAGGCGAGAAAGAAGGCATTATGTTATCGTGAGGGTGACCTCATCGCAATTAGGCGAACTCAGCGAGACCTAGGATTAAAGATATCTCATAAGTATCTTGGACTCTACGAGGTTACCAAAATTCTATGTAACGATCGATATCTGGTGCATATAATTGGCGAACATAAGGGACCTCTGCAAACGGCATCGGCTGCTGATTTAATGAAGCCTTGGATAGGCTCCAATGATAACGATCCGCTCGATAGCGAAGCCGAATGCGAGGTGTGTGAACACTCAAAGTGATTGTTCAATCAGGACGGCTGAGTGTAGGAAAAATATTTTGTACAAGCGTTCAAAATGTATAACTCTGGTATTATTATTTGTATTAACGATCGCGTTCGTGATAATCGAGATATAAACCGAGATGACGAGGCAACACACAGAGACGAGACGAGATCGCCGAAGAAGTAAACATTACGGGAAAAGCGAATTTATTGTGCGAAATGGTTCTTCTACTCATTGTTCCGATAAACCCGTACATATTAAATTTTAGTTAACATCGATAATTTGTCCATCACAATCTTATTTCCACACTATTCATGTGGAAATTTTCAAGTATAATATAGATCCCAATTAGTTTACCCAAACTTATTCCAAATAAGTATACCATATTGTAATGCCAATTGAAAATGTTATTTTTATCATTTATAAAAAAAACTTTCTGGAATTATTTGAGATTTATTCCAATTTTTTCAAATAATTAAAGCTGCAATTTTATGTGAGAAACCCAAAGACAGAAGAGAAGTTGTGTAGAGAGTAAAAACAAATAAGGGAATACAGAGATAACAAAATAATAATTAATACTTTTAAAATTATGATATATAGAAATATAAGGTTTTTTTTTAATAGAGCTTATTGTATAGCTATTTTTGTAATACTGACTGTCAATTGTACATAACTACAATATATTTGAATGTTCAACGTAATATTAATGTTTTTTTATATTTGGAATACAAATATAAAAGGCTATTCAATAATCACGTCACACGTAATTTAAAATTTAAGAATCTCTTATTCTTTCCTTCTTCCGTTCGTCAAATTTTATCGTAAAGTTTATGTTCTCTTCCGATATTATATGGTATGTGGATTTCTTTTCTAATATAGATTAACAAGAAATAGCATATAATCATATTGTAAGTAATAATTATTAAATTGCGCGTTATTATTTTTTCTAAAATACAAATAATTTGTAAGTAAATATTAACTTAATTACTTTATTTTAATATTTTTAATAAATAAAAGTGAGTTTATAAGTAAATATTTCAAAATTAAAATTTTGTCAGTTCGCGTAAAAACTCCTATGTCTTCTATCCGGGAGCAGGATTTTTGTGGGATCTAATTCGATTTCTCAAAAGAAACATTAAGGTAAACGTCCCAGTGATTGAACGTGAACCGATAATTGAATTACTAATAATATACTTGTGTTTGATAAGATGCTTATCAATAAATGAAACGTGCGTGAAATGTAAAGAATAAAAATAATAAAACAAACAAAAAAAGAGAAATGATATTTCGTTGAAAAGATAGCCGGCATGAGCTACGTCAGAATTTATGTGCACGAGCGTATACGTGGCATCGCGGCCATTTAGAGTCAGCTTTGTCTCCCACCATTTATGGTATATCGCTTGAAAAACTGTTTTTCTCTTTTTCTCTCTCTTTCTGTCCCATTCTCAATAACGTTCCTTGGTCCTGCAATCCCACGATCTCAAGTCCGCTCGTTAATTCGATTACTAAAAGTATTTCAGCAATGACGAATATGTCCGTAAACATTCTCTGAATAAATATTCCGATAGGATTCGACGACTATAACATTTTAAATTGAACAATTTTACGAAACGTCTAGATTATGTTTTGTAGTATTTATTTATTATCGTCATTATTGTAGAAAGGTGAAGAAAATGTCTTTGAAATTGAAAGAATTATTTCAATGCCACAGGTTCTATAGAATTGTCCACTCGTTTCGCTTAAAGAATGTCTTAACGCTACATTCACGAGCATCTTCCGCAATTAAACCATACTATTGCAATTTATTTCTCTCGGGCTAACTGAGTGAACAAATGTACAATGATTCCCACCAGGTCGCCAGATTTCGATCACACGAGGTCAAGCGGGAACGCTTTTGACTGCGAAAATCGACGGAAGTCTAGTATGTGGCGCTCAGAGAGAGGACAAGGCAAGATAGAGAGATAGATAGAGGGAAGGAGGGAGGTATACAAGCGCGAGGATGTGGAAAAAATTTATGCGACGAGATTTGACGATCGGCGAGCACATATCTCTAAATCCGTAAAAGGCAGAGGAAGAAACAGAAGAAAAGGTAGCAGAGGTAAGAGATTCTCTTCCCTTCCCCTCTTTGTCACTCTTTCTCATTCTCGGCCGATGCGGTGGCCTCGTCGGCGTTCAGGTACGTCTCTGTGACTCCGTTTCTGGCACGCATACACTACGATGTACCTTAGAAGGTGTTAAGTCGTGAGTCTTTGTCTGCAATCCTTCGAGCTCCACTTTCTACGAAATTTCTAGGAAATGTATGATGATAGCTTTGAATATAGAAGGATGTGTGCTTATCACGCAAGAAGAAGAATAGAAAAGCATTGACGATGTGGAATTTGTTGTGATGACCGTTTTCTGATTGTTAACGAGATCTCACTCTTAAGGAAATCTTTTTCTTATCAAGGGTTATCTCTTATCTCTTTTTTATCTTATCGTGGGGTTATCTTGCAACGATAATTTGTTGCGAATTCGTTCTTTCATTTATTGCATCGTATAAAGTCTACGATTCTCGTCGTCGTTGTCTTCGTCCTAGTGTGTAAGCAAAATTTTTAAGACGCAAAACCTGTCCTTGCGGCCCCGGAGCTTTTTCCGTTGCATGGCGAGGCACCACGTGGTGATGAGCGGCGCTTCCCGCGCAACTGAAAACAGCGCATTCGTCTCGACAAGATTGATGCGCTCGAAGACGGCGAAAGCCATCATCGAAACGTGAGGTCTTATAGAATCGACATGAGATCGGACGCATAGAAAATTTCTTGGAATATCTAATTGGGAGGAATCCAGTTCAATTCCTCAAAATAATTATAGATTCTTCTCTGTGTATCAAATTTCCTAAACTTCCCCAAATATTGTATAGATTCTAACCAGATTATCTAAATTTGCTCCAAATAGTTGTATCGTATTGCAATACCAATTGGGACTCCCATTCGTATCTTAACTATAGAAAATTTTCTGGGATTTAATTGGGATCTATTCTAATCTTCCAAATAATTAAAGTCCCGTATACGTGGAAAACATATTCTATTTGCTCTATTCAATATTTTCCTTATTTTTGTGTTTCGATGTTCATTTTATATTTAGATTAAATAAAATATCTTTGTACAATAATGACTACACAATAGCCTGAATATTGTATGCGACTTGACATTATGAAATAATTTCTATTTCCTAGGAAAAAATAGGATTATGTAAGCAATCTATTTTTGCAAATGAGATAAAAATTCATTTGAAATTTTTGAGACGCTACATTTGCTGTTGTTGAAACGTTATAATATGTACATGTTGAAATTTTATAAAATAAACAAATCTTATATTAAATATAATAACGTCAGTAACAGTTAAAAATTTTTTTATTAATGTAGTAAAAATAATACAAATGTCCTCTCCGGTTTAGATTCATCTAAATTTAAACTTACTATAACACATGTTTGTTTAACAAAATTAACAGAATAAAGAGAAGGGTCCCTAAGGCCGATTTTTGGCACCTTCTGAAATTGACCTAAAAATATCAGAAACGTTATATTTTTGTAAGAACTATTGAAATAAAATGATTTTATTCTAAACGGACATATTTTGGTGCCTGCTTATACTATAATTCTAATCAATCCCATTTTTATCACCAACGCTCTTATGTTACCTACATATCATCTCCTTATATTTCTATGTGTGTGTATGTGCATGTGTATGTGTGTGCGTGCGTGTGTGTGCGTGCGTGTGTGTGCGTGCGCCCGATACTGCGAAAACACTATTTGTGTAGATATTTGGCAATATGTTTTTTTTTTAATCATACTGCTCTTTGGATATGGATCCTTTTTTTATAGGTTAATTATTGTGCCATAATGTCATGTTGAGATTCACTGAAATATATACTATCTGGAAGCAGCACTGACGGTCGAAACGCGAGGGAAAGATAGCACGATCTTTGGGTGGCGCTCCATCGTACACTCCCATTAGAAAACTTAAGAGTAAACAAGTTGATTGAATGATAAAATAATATCAAAAAATATACGCATATATACCTATGGAATGAAATATTTGTATTTGGCTGCCAATAGGATTTACATCACATTACACGGCAGATATGTATGGAAATGATATGTAGGTAACATAAGAGCGTTGGTGGTAAAAATGGGATTAATTAGAATTATAGTATAAACAGGCATCACAATATATCCGTTTAGACTAAAATCACTTTATTTCAATAGATTTTACAAAAATATAACGTTTCTGATATTTTTGGTTTAATTTCAGAGGATGCCAAAAACCGGCTTTAGGGACCCTCCTCCTTTATGTATGTAAGGAAAATTTTGCGATTAAAAATATGCGTAAGTCACAAAAGTTTGTCGGATATCTATATATTTTTGGTCTTTTTGGCATAGAAACACTTTCCAATTATTTTTCGTTTGAAAAATTTTCTTAACTCAAAAAATTTAATTATTTTTTAATATTATTATAATAACACAATATTATTAAAACATTTATGACTTATTACAAAATACTTATTTATTTTTCATTTAAAAATAAGTATTTTATTGTTCTCATTTTTCGATGTTTTCCAATTCAATATTTCAATAAATAGTGAAATAGAAAACCTATTATATTTTTTGTCTAATACTTACAAATAAATCATCCCTTATACATATTAATAGGCCTCGGATATGTTATAGAGTATAAAAAAACTATTAGATATGTACTTTTTTACGTACTTATATTGAGGTTTAGAAGTTGAAACAATTGCTTGAAAAAACAGACATTTTTATTTTTTCTTTATATCTTCTAAAATACGAGGTATATGAAAAAATTTTTCATACAAAAGTTTTTACATTAATTTATACTTTTTGCAACAGTATACTCAAATTAAAAAAAAACTCAAATTTTTAATCTCTTTCGTCTCCTCCACTTTATTCGTTATCTTTACAAAGTTACAAACTTCTGTAGGGACAAAAATTGAAGACCATTGATTGCCAAATTTACTCATATATAATAATAGAAGATAGTTAGGATTAAACTTTTTGAAAACAAAATGTTTGCATCATGTTATAGGCGTACCTTTGCGAAAAGGTAAATAACTTCTCGTTATATCTGCTTCAGAAATTGTTAATAATATCCTGTATTTTCACATTATACGTTTGTTCTCTTGTGGAAGCAATAAAATCTGTGTTTCTTTATTTCAAGCATTGCTGCTTTACTTTAATTTGCCTTGATCTTGTATCGGCCTATCTTTATATTATATCCTGAAGGTCTTGTTGTGGGTCTTTAAAATAATGTACTCGGTGGATTCTCTAAATAACACTTTTGTTAACAGACTGCTTCAATACGCATACAGAATCTAACGCTACTTACTTTCACCGCTGACGCGCACCGTTTGCTCCTGAGGCCGCCAATGCCTCGTTTTTGTTGTGCGCGTTATTCGCGCGCACTTTGAATCATACATATAATATCTCTTCCTCTCATATGTAGTGGAAAAAAGGATTTTTTTACTGAATATAATCGCTGCAAAAAAATCTTAAAACTAAATGTAATCGCCGTAATATTTTGATGCACTACAATGACGCTGTGATCGACGCAATGTTTCTTTTCGTGGTTCAGTTTATTGTTCGTTTTCCTGAATTGACTGTTATACTTGTTCTTGTATTTCGCCATTTTCTTCGGGGGAATGCTCCGGTATATTCGCGTTTAGTGGTTTGTAATCGCCTATTGTCATCGTCATTTTCCTCTTGTGACAGGATCTCTCCTACCTTCCATAATTGATTAACATGGCGTTTTCATATTTTTTCCATTGTCTTAATTATATAATGTAATTTACCTAATATTTCTCTTTAATTCTTCCTAATAACCATTTATTTTTACCGTAATAGTTCCTATATCCTATATCTATATCTTTTACATTGAATTCACGTATTTGATATTTGTTTATGGTTTTATTCTCGCATTGACCAGTGGTTACAGGAATAAGTAAACTTAATCTCGTGCATAATTTCCTGTTGAATATTATTTCGGCCGACAATACATCTGTGATTTGATAAGAAACTCTGCGATAATGAAAAAGAAATTGTTGTAATGTTTTGTTCATTTCCGTAACATTAATTGACGTATTCTGGGATTTCTTTTTCAGATTTAATTTCAACGTTTGAATGAAACGTTCAGCTTGTCCGTTTGTAGTTTGGGTAAAAGAGTGCTGTCGTTTTATATGTAATTTCATTTAGTTTCAATGAAATGTTGACCGTTATCCGAAACAATTATTGCTGAAATTTCAAATGTGCTAAAGATTTGTCTGCATTTCTATTATATTATATTGTATTGTATTCTGTCGTATTGTAGTTTCACTAGTCATGTTACGTGTATTATGAACTTTAGACCATTTTGAAAATTCGTCCACTAAAATAAAAGTATTATATCCTAAAAATGGCCCCACATAATTAATATGCACTATTTGAAATGGACGACTTGCAAATTTCCAAATATCATTAGTTATAGTTCGTTTCGTCCTTTCTGCATTATCTTACAATTTCGTGCTAATGTTTCGATATCATGATTTATTCTTGGCCAGCAGTAAGATCTTTTGGCCATTTCATTTTTACTATTCCGAAATGCTGACTGTGTAATTCTTAAAAAGATTTGAGATCGCAACTTTTTAAGAATTATTGTACGGCTGTTTCGTAAAATAATATCTTGCTGACAACTGAATTACGTCTGCGGAATATTGAAACGATCACACAAGTTAATTATTTTTCCTACCTTGTAAAAAGTAATCCTTGTAAAAAATAATCCTTGTAGTTCTTTATCTTTTTCTATTTCTGCAGCTAAATATGAATATTTAACCGATAAAGTTAAATCATTACCTTAATTTCATAATTATTAATTATGTCCCATTTATGCATATCTTTTGTAGTCATTGGAAATCGCAACAAAGTATCCGCGTTACTGTGTAACTTCGTATTCTTATAGGGTAAACTCGGATAAGATGGCAATACTTTTTTAAAATGCAAAAGAATACATTTTTTATTGTTATTTCTTAATAGCGTTTGGCATATTACTTCACTGAAGTCTACAGTACATAATACCATCAGAGTTAAAAGGAAAATACTTCAGTGAAATTATTTATTACAAAAATATCAAAACATAAGCATTGGCCATCTTATCTAAATTTCTAAGACAAGATGGCGATAAGGAATAAATGATCCATATATTTTATGTTCAAAATTCTGTACCTATTATTTTATAAAATAATGAAAAAAAAACATAATTTGAGATATTCATTTTAGTATAGGATATTTAATACATATTATTTGTGAACAATATAATATACATATAAAATAGAAACCTCTATTACAAAACTTAGATTCTGAATCCAATTTTTGATCAAAACATATTGCACATAAGATTTAATTATTGTAATATTGAAAGTAATTTTGAAATATAACGACTTTCGTTTTATAAATGTTAGAATGATAGTAGGTCATCTCATCCAAAATATATAAAAGACAGTTATAATAGTACTTATAAACAAATAAAGGAAATGAAAATAAAAATGCATGTTATATTACAATTTACATACTTACTTTATGTATCTAACGTTGATTTTGATAGCTTAACTGTAATTTATTCGACATTATAGCAAATTTTAGTGGACACATGAAAAATTTTACAGGTAGTAGAAAATAAAGATATAGTATAATATTCATAATCTTGCTATTTCGAAAAATGTACGCACATACACTACGAGAAATATCGATTATATTTGTGACTGATTACACAAACGCAATGTTTTGCAATTATTAGAGAAATTACAACCTACGACTGTAATTCCGGTATGGCCATAATACTCGAGTTTACTCTGTGCGATATTGTATTGAAAATCTCATAAAAAATATCACGTAATGCTGCATCCTAAGCTGTGTGTTGGTAGTACTTTCTCTGGCGCAAAAATTTGAATTAAAGGTCTATGATTGGTATATAGTGTAAAGTGATTGCCATAAACCTAAGCAAAAATATATCTAGAGCAGATTTCAAGACTAGTAGCTAGATAATACTGACTAGATAAGTTTTCTAGCCAGTCACTAGCTCGTGACTGGCTAAATATTCTTACTACGTCTTTTAAATGTCAGGACTATCTAGTAACAATAGTAATTATATAGATAGTGGTTAGATGGAAAAGATTACTGTTCGGTAAAAATCAGTGTTCAATAAGTTCCAAAAATTGTAAAGACGACGAGGAGATCGACGAAGCATTAATAATTAATCATCCTGTAACTTTCTTTATTCTAAAATATCTCTAATTTCATTTCTAAGCTTATTTCAGCGTTTTTTTCAAGCGGACCCTCTTTTTCAAGTTCTAGCCAGTCTTTCACGACTCTTCGAGCGCATGCTCATTGGTCATTGTGATCAAGTAGCGGGTCCTTGTGCTTCTAACGGATCCTCGTGATTCTTGCGAGTCTCTCATGACTCTTCGAGCACAACGCTCATCAGTTATCATCACAATAAACAATACAGTTCTAAAGAGTCTTTCGAATTTTTCGAGCTTGAATTGAAAACAAAATACAACGTCGTTGAAACTTGGAGTGTTCCTTGAGCGAATATTAAAAATAGCCTTTTGTTATAGCAATCCACTTAATATAAATACATATACATAAAAAAGATAAAATTACGTTAAAAAATAGTTATATTGCAATTGTATCCCGGTATACTTCCGTTTTCACTGAAAATTGTGCGCGCGCGGTAACATTACGACAGAATATAATTCCTGTCAAACATCTTACCACTTTGTGCCAAAAAATGACAATATATTTTTACTCTCTGGTATAACAAATTAGAAACAAAATAGTTTAATAACAATCGTTGCCCGGAACACTTCCTTCCTCCCCGAAATTATGCGCATACAACCATAATTATACAGATTATAAATGTTTCCGACCATCTGAGAGTTGTGTGCCCAAAAATAAAAATATATTTTTACTTTCTGGACCATAACAAATTAGATAAAAAATAGCTTAATAGCAATCGTTGCTCGGAACACTTCCTTTCTCTCCGAAATTATGCGCATACAACCACAATTATACAGATTATAAATGTTTCCGGCCATCTGAGAGATGCGTGCCAAAAATGGCAACACATTTTTACTCTCTGGAGGATAACAAATTAGAAAAAAAATAGTTTAATAGCAATTGTTGTCCGGAACACTTCCTTTCTCTCCGAAATTGTATGCATACAACCACAATTACAGATTATAAATGTTTCCGGCCATCTGAGAGTAGTGTACCAAAAAATGACAATATATTCTTACTCTCTGGACCAAAACAAATTAGAAAAAAATAGTTTAACAGCAATCATTGCCCGGAACACTTCCATTCACCCTGAAATTGTATGCATACAACCACAATTATACAGATTATAAATGTTTCCGGTCATCTGAAAGTTGTGTGCCAAAAAATGAAAATATATTTTTACTCTCTGAAGCATAATAAATTAGAAAAAAAATAGTTTAATAGCAATCGTTGCTCGGAACACTTCCTTTCTTTCCAAAATTGTACGCATACAACCACAATTATACAGATTACAAATATTGCCGGGCATGTGAGCGTTTTGTGCCAAAGATGACAATACATTTTTATTTTTAGATATAATTATGTGTGTTTTAGATTCTTTCAAAGTTCCACAAATCTTGTTTTCAACAATGTATATGATATTATATAAAATATGTGCTCTACAATTATTATCATTGTCACTTTTTTGGAATGGATAATTGTAATATATTTTGTTCATTTTAAAATCAATTTTGTATAATCTGCTTATAGTTGTTTTAGGACAAGCGTTCAAGAATTCCTAAGTAGTTATTTTTTTCTTTTGTTATTGTTATTATGCTTATGAACACTCGATACAATACTTGATATGATATTTTTTAAATTAATATCAGAAACTAGTCTCCAGATCGACTGATATTAATATGATATTATTATTGTTTTATATATTTCTTTAGTTATGATACTCATAAGCCAATTTTTTGTGCGTTTTTATTGTAATAATCTCTTAATATAAACGTTATATGATCTATATATATATATATATATATATATATATATATATATATATATATATATATATATGTGTGTGTGTGTGTGTGTGTGTATTTATATATAGGGTGTCCCAGCATGAGAAGAACAATCTTTGATATCCGTTGATTTGGCTTTATTATCCTGCATTGTTCCAAAAATAAATAAAATTTATCTGATATTATATTTCTATGGTGTATTTCTGACTGCAAAAAATTGACCAACAATTTTATTCATTTCAGTGTCTTATAATATTTAATATCCAAAATAAATCATTTATTTAAAGTACGATTGTGTTATAATTTTTTTGCATTATAACTTATCTGCGTTTGGCTGCTTAAATATTACATATAGATATGTTTCTATGAGACATTAGTCGTATTTTCTTCGCTACTTAAACTATTTGACATCTTTCCATAAAAGTACTTTGCCTTTTTACGTCGTTGCTACATTTCTTTTATAGATGAATTTAGCTGATATAGAGGATACAATATTTTATTATTCTCTGGTTACTTGTAATGGAAACTTTAATCATTGCTTCAGCAATATAAGCTGCGTTTACATTTTTACTTATTTTATCCATATTATATACCCATATTATTAGGACCTTAACTTAGTTTCCGCCCGCAAATGTTAGATGGCAATGCAAACAGTTCTAGTAGTCATTACTAACGAAACAGGTAGTTTGTGATTAATTTCGACATTTCTCGATAACATTCAGTCAGCATACACAATTATTTTCCTAAACAACAATTT
>NW_022639490.1:2156456-2158270 GCF_010583005.1 Odontomachus brunneus | reverse complement strand
CTTCCGCTTGCCTATTTATATGTTAATAGCTAATAACTATATACATAGAAAAACAATATCTTATCATGTAACATATAGATCCCTCGCTTGTTCCGTTAAATTTATTATCTGAAATATTGAAACATGCTTTGGTTTGTTGCTTCAATAATAACGTTAACGGTATATTACGAAATATTCGTAATAGAAATATTCGATTCATAGGTTATATTTATGCAATTCCTATTTCTTATTATAATTGACTTTAAAAATCAGTTATGTCTCTAATTTATTGTAGTAAAGTTATATAGATAACAAACGGGAATATCACATCAGTATTAAAAATAACTAATTGCACGATCTTACTTGATTGTCTATCGGAGTAGATTTACGTTCCACTCCTAGGACCGTATTGAGAACGCGCTATGTTAGCACATTTTGAATACGGCTCTTAATTTTTGGTAAAAACAATTGACAAGAGTTCTTGAGGATTTCCAATATTCGTCGCGATTCCGCGTCTAGATAGTAAGGCGAAGTCACGCATAGTCAATTGTTTGTACTGATGTCGCATTCCCAGTTGTGGCCCGTGCAGATTTGCTCGAATAGAGCTGAGATATAATTGAATTTTAAGGTAAATTATAAGGTGAAGGATATACTTTGTATTACCATGCCTCAGGAATGGAAAAGTTCGCAATCTACGATCAGCATTATTGCTGAAGCAATATGCCAAAGTACGTCAACTATTTTAGACATCACATTTTACGGAAGAGGTGAAGAATCTCTATGTTCTGTGGTAAGGAGATTTTGTTTGCATGTGTATATAGTTATCAGTTATTAGAGTATATGTAGATCAGCGAAGAAATATGAATATACAGGTTATGAATAAGAGAGATCAAGGCAAGTTAGTTAAAGGAATATGTTGGCTAATCGATTATTCCTGCTATTTTTCTAACAGATTACAGTAGAAATAACCAATTACTTAAATTATTTTGATCTTTCTCATAATTGATGTAAAATTGAATCTTCTAGTAAGTGGAAAGATTTTGATACTCGATTGTATCATCTGTGTCAAATTTTCTTATGTCCGTATATTTTGTGAATATATCCGTATACCTAGTGAAAAAGTATAATATACGAGAGTCGTTCGTAAACTACGTGGCTTAACATAAAGATAGAGCCACAGTTGGCCATATCTTTATTGTATTTCAGAGCCTTTATTAGGTGAAATATAAGGTGTAGTAAAAAGAAATCCATTATTTTTCCAATAGATGGCTTTAGTAATGTGCATCTCGCGTTGCATAAGTGCGATTGGTTTACGCTAGATTGTGTTAGAAAGATAAGATTTCGTACTAAAAAAACTTCTCAGACAGTTTTGTGATTTGACTCAGTATTGTTTGAGCGCGCGTCAAAGATGGACACCAGCAAAGAGAAAATACGCCATATTTTACAGTTTTTCTTCGATAAAGGCGAAAACGCAAGCCAGGCGGCTGAAAATGTGAATAGTGTTTATGGTCCTGATACTGTAACAGCCAATCACGCGCAATTTTAGTTTCGTCGATTCCGTTCCGGTAATTTTTATGTCAAAGATGCACCACGCTCTGGAAAGCCAATTGTCGAAAATGTCGATAAAATAATGGAAATCGTCGAGTCCGACCGTCATGTAAGCACTGTTTCGATTGCCCAGGAGTTAAACATTGTACAAAAAACCGTTTGAATAAGGCTGGATACAAAAAAAGCTCGATGTATGAGTGTCACACGAGTTAACGCAAAAAAACCGAATTTCCATCTGCGAATCGTTGCTGAATCGCAACAAAATCGACCCATTTCTGCAGCGGATG
>NW_022639490.1:2137452-2156371 GCF_010583005.1 Odontomachus brunneus | reverse complement strand
ACGGTGGCCAAGCCAGGATTGACGGTCAGGAAGGCTTTGCTGTGTGTTTGGTGGGATTGGTAGGGAATAATCCACTATGAGCTGCTCCCCTACGGCCAAACTCTTAATTCGGACCTATACTGTCAACAATTGGACCGTCTGAAGGACCGTCAATCGCCTAGAAGCGGCCAGCTTTGGCCAATAGGAGAGGAACTGTGTTCCATCAGGACAACCCCAGGCCACACACATCGATAATGACTCGCCAGAAGCTCCGGGAACTTGGTTGGGAGGTTCTTATGCATCCACCTTATAGTCCGGACCTGGCACCAAGTGATTACCACGCGTTCCTGTCTATGGCGAATGATTTTGCTGGTGAAAATTCGCCTCAAGAGAAGCTTGTGAAAATCGACTATACCAGTTTTTTACCAATAGGGACAAGGGTTTCTATGAGAGAGGCATAATGGAATTACCTTCAAAATGGCAACAAGTTATCGAACAAAACGGTGCAAATTTGACCTAAATCGGATCATTCTAACTGCTGAATCATGCTAAATAAAGCCTTCAATTTCATGCAAAAATAATAGATTTCTTTTTACTACACTTTATACAACACAGGGTAATCTGTCGATTATTCTTTGTTTAACAGTGCGTCAAAATAAACGCTTTGAGTGTCCTTGTACATTCATTGTTTTGACTGTTTCCTTGTTTTTTGATTGAAATATTAGACTCAGGTTTTATTGGTGTTATAAATTGGTACTAAAAGTTCTGTAGATTACAACGAAATCATATCAAACGATGCGAAAATTAATCATTAACGAAATCATATCAAACGATGAAATTGTTCAGTTCTATTTTTGCTGATATGACCAAACATAAAATCCATCGTTCGTAGAATTTATTTTGGTATACTGTCTAACAAAGACTAATCGATAGATCGCTCTATATTGTCATACTTAATCTAATAAAGAAAGCCTCTGAAATGCGGTAATAAAAATTGAATCTAATTCGCACTATCTTTGTATTAGACCATGTATCGTACCACATACTTTTGGACATATATAATATGTGAAAAATATGAAATCTGACTAAAACTATCTTCAAATGACTTCAAATCGAAGTCAAATATATTATTGTGGTAATTTATAAATATTGTGTTTACAGATTTCAAAAGTATTAAAAACAAAATGTGATAATAAAAATAAAATGAAATATAAACGCCTATAGGAAAGAAACGTCCACAATTTGCAAGATATCGTATATAAAACGTTCACAGCAAAAAATAAATTGAAAAAAGAAAGAAAAAACATTTCATATAAGAGGATACATTTCAGAGGATTCTGTAACGATAACTGATGTCGTAAATCATGAAGAAAATCCTGTTAATTTAAATTATGATTCTCCAAGTTCAATATATGAATGAATTAAAGTAAAAAATGAAGAGAATGAAGATGGACAAAGTACTGAAATTATTGAAACACCTAAAAGATCAGACATAACGAAAAAAAATGTACAACTCTTTTCTGGACACAATTTTGACAATGACATAGATAGCGATACATTTAAAACATCTGATAGCGAAAGTGATGAATATAGTTCAAACATTTTATTTCCTTCGAAGTCATCATTAATAAAACGAAAATATTGTGTTGATCACGGTAAAATTGATATAAACATACGTGCTTTAAAATACGATGATTCCACTATCAACAAAGAAAATGTACGTGCTGAAATATGCAAATTTATGTTGCACACGCTGAAATTTCTGTGTCCTTTGGCATTTTTTGATGGAATCCGAAAAAATCTTGATTCTTATGTGACTTATGCACGGTGTAGATACAAAAGTCACCGTATATCATTTAGATTTGTTTTGGTCAAACTGGACGAAGGCATATGCACATTTTTTATCTCCAGCACAAAATGCGAAGAAATAAAACATGAAGGTCTTACAATTTTTTGTATTTGAAGAGGAAACGCTCGTAAGACTGTACAGAAACAACTACAGTACATTCCTCCAAGAGCAATGCAGCGCGAGATTGCAAAGCAGACAAATCCAAAATTTGCTCAAAAGGGACATATGCAGGACTTGAGACTATTACCCACATATGAGAAAGCTAAATCTGAATATAATTGCAGAAATGATCGAATACTGAGCTCAAATGATTTATCTGATTTATTTCAACAATGGGTAGAAGATTCACATTATAAGGACCCATATATTCGATATGTTGGTCTACCGTTATATGCCATTATGTTTTCACAGGAACAATTAGATATTGTAGATATTAATGATCGTGTAGTTCATTTCGACGCAACGGAATCAGTTGTTGGTAAACCATATAATATTTATTGTAAAAGAATTACATCTTAGTTGTGAAAAAGGGTGAATCGATAATACCAATTGCTGAAATGATTACATCTGAACACGAAATTCCATCGATAAGCATATTACTAAAAAGGTATTGAAAATCAAATCATTATTGAAGACCATTTTTTATCTTTATTTTATATCTTTCTTATCTTTATTCTTTATATTTAATTTTTTATTTGTTAAGGTATCGACAGTTTACTGAAGTAAATCGAAGAAAATGGCCACTTTTTAAAGTTGTGGTAGTAGATTGGAGCTAGGCATTAATAAACTCCTTTATGAATGAGTGGAATAGATATGATATCACAGAATATTTGATGTATTCCAGTTTAGATAAAGGAACTCCGATTGAAGATACTGTTTTAATTGTACACACATGTTGTGCATATTTTATGAAACGTGTATCATCATATATACAGAAAAAATTTCCGAAATCTATTGAGATAAAAACATTTTTGCTTGAGTGCGTAGCGGTAATGCTAATGAGAACACAGCTTTTATTTCTGGATGAAATATTTGAGAGGAAGATGAAGAAAAGGAAGAAGAAAATGAAAACCAAGACTTTAAATATGAACATTTATTTATAAATGAGAAGAAGAAAGAATTTTTAGCGTATCTTCATTTTTTGGAAGATATAATTATAAATATGTACTCTTAAAAGAGAGAATTCAAGAAAGTGATAATATTACTAATAAATATTATAATCCTGAAATTGCGGAATATATTGCGTACAAATTGATGCCATTTGTGCCAATGTGGTCTAGCATTTTATTGTCACAAATTGTACCTAACGTGGCGAGATTGAATAATGCGTATTAGAAAGTTATTTCAACATAGTAAAAAAAGATATTTTACAAGGACAAGTAAATTTAAAGATTGGGCGGTTCATTAATAAAATGAAGAATTACAAATGTAGTTTAATTGCCGAAACAATAATTAAAGTCCCAATTAAAAGTTGTCAGAAGAATACTAAACGTCTATATCCCGAAAGTCCGCTAAATCCGTTTGTGAAAGAGATGTGGCAACGTCGTAAAAAGGCAAAATAGAGTTTAATGGAAGGACGTCAATTATCTCAACTAGCGAAGAAATGTGAGTCAAAAAATTATGCAAACACACCTGTATGTGATGTTGGAGAAGAACATAAACAAATTCTTATACAGCAAAGCAATAGCTCAACACATAGTCGTGCTTTGGATAATGGTTTATTTCAAGATATCGAATATTATATGCAAGATACAGAATGGAATATAACTGTTGATTATTTCGCAGATAGGAGTACGCCAATAATATCAGATAAGGAATTTTATTTATTTTCAGAGCAGTTTAGAACGTTAAAGGCAGAACAATGGATTAATGGGACAATCATAGATTGTTTTGTCGTTTTCCAAATAAATGACTAAAAAAATATTACATACGTACCAATAAATCATACATCTTTTATATTAGGTGATTATTGCGAAAAAAACCACATAAAAACTAGCTGATGTATAACATAACAGAAGAAATTCATGGGACTGTGTTATTGTCATATCTATATCGATCTCATTGGAGATTGTTGATAATCAATATCCACGAAAAAATCATTACTACCCTGGATTCTTATAAATATGGTAAAGATAACAAAAGAGCAGAGAAATCATTTAAAAAATTCTTAGAAGCTTGTCCCAAAACATCTTTAAACACACTACAAAATATTCAATTCAAAAGAAAAGAAATGTTTAATGATCGTCCGTTGCAAAAAGCCAGCGATGGAAATAACTGCGGAGTATACATTTTGCATTACATAAAATGCATTGCAGAAAATAAAAATTTTGGAACATCTATACAACCGACAGTTATTCGACAACAAATTGCGGAAACTTTACTAAATACGTCATGTAGCATGAAAGAAAGATGCTTGTTTTGTTTTAATATAAAAAAAAGAGAATTAGTTATGTGCACTTTATGTAGGCGTTGGGCACATCCACAGTGCATTGGGAAAACAGTTAAAAAAAAAGCATAGAAGAATGGGCAGATCAAAATATAATATACACTTGCAACTTATGTAAATTAAGTATTAGAACGTGGATGACAACTAAAAATTAACTTGCAACACGAATAAGAGAACACAAATAAACATTCTTTAACTTTTAATCGTCCTGTTTTGTCTACACAAGTAAAAATTTAAACATTTTAGCATTTTATTTAATAACATTATATAATATCAAAATAATAAAACTATTGTTTAACACGTTCGTTACCACAATTTATTCGGGGAATCCTTCTCAAAGAACAAAATATATTTACTTTTATATAATTATATTTAATTATAATTATGTGTAAATTATATTTAGATTATTTGTAAGGAAATAAAAGAAAAATTATCGCTATGACACATAATAGTAAACGTGTTAAGAGAATATTAAAATGAATGACAAACTCCAAAAATATTAAACGTCGAAACGATTGCCCAAACGTTGTGCTAAATAAGAAAAAAATGTATGTTTCGGTACGTACAAGCTGCAGAACTTTTGCATTAGACAAATATTTACATTAAATATTGACAGCTGGAGATATTACATTGATTTACATCAAATATTGACAGCTCGAAATATTTCTCGTTTTCGACATCAACATTTTGAATAATGCTTCAATTCAGTTCTGTATTTTCATTATATAAATGCATTAGCAATTATGCATATAACTTAACCTAAATATTGTAGAAAAAATCAACGTGCTGTCAATAAAATTTTCAGATTCGGCGTCCTCTTAAGCGCAAGTTTGAGAAAAGTGATTCTGCCAATGATTCCTAGTAAAATATTTTTGTCTACTTTGCTACGCTCCAAAGAGTAAAAATATATTGTCATTTTTTGGAACACAACTCTCAGACGGCCGGAAACATTCATAATCTGTATAATTGTGGTTGTATGCATACAATTTCAGGGTGAATGGAAGTGTTCCGTGCAACGATTGCTATTAAATTATTTTTTTTCTAATTTGTTATACTCCAGAGAGTAAAAATGTGTTGTCATTTTTTGGCACGCAACTCTCGGATGGCCGGAAACATTTATAATCTGTATAATTGTGGTTGTATGCGCATAATTTCGGGGAGAAAGGAAGTGTTCCGGGCAACGATTGCTATTAAACTATTTTTTATCTAATTTGTTATGGTCCAGAGAGTAAAAATATATTTTCATTTTTTGGCACACAACTTTCAGATGGTCGGAAACATTTATAATCTGTATAATTATGGTTGAATGCGCATAATTTCGGGGAAAAAGGAAGTGTTCCGAGCAACAATTGCTATTAAACTATTTTTTATCTAATTTGTTATGGTCCAGAGAATAAAAATATATTTTTATTTTTTGGCATACAACTATCAGATGTCAAAAACATTTATAATCTGTATAATTGTGGTTGTATGCGCATAATTTTGGGGAGAAAGGAAGTGTTCCGGGCAACGATTGTTATTAAACTATTTTGTTTCTAATTTGTTATACTCCAGAGAGTAAAAATATATTGTCATTTTTTGGCACAAAGTGGTGAGATGTTCGGCAGGAATTATACTCTGTCCTAATGTTACCGCGCGCTCAATTTTCAGTGAAAACGGAAGTATACCGTGATACGATTGCAATATAACTATTTTTTTAACATAATTTTATCTTTTTTATGTATATGTATTTATATTAAGTGGATTGCTATAAAAAAAGAGTGTTTTTAATTTTCGCTCAAAGAACGCTCCAAACTTCAACGACGTAAAATTCATTAGTTCGTTAATTTTTTTGTGAGACTGTATTATCAAGTTCTATAAGTTTCTTGTTATACAAACAAGAGAACCTCACCGGCTCGGCCCATGTGCCAAAGGCATGTTCCAGACTCAGCAATGCAATAATTGACTTCCTTAGCAACTTCCTCGATCATCATCTTCTCAACGATCGTGATTTGATGCTTCGTGTGTTTTATTTTTTTTATTTATTCCGACATCAGTCAGACTGTATGCTTCGTATCAGACCTTTCTGTGCGATTGCCCACATCCTCCCCGTCGATTCAGGTTCCTCCGCGGCCTGCACCGCGGCCTGTGCAACGGCGTAGTTCATTTTTTAAGTGTCAAATTTTTTAAACTCGTTACCTTCGCAAAATTTTTTAATTTTTGTAAGGATAAAAATTGTAAAGCATTTAATACCAAATCCATCCATATAATAGTAAAAGTTAGTCTTGCTTTAATCGTTGGAAAACTACGTGATAACATTTTACTATAGGCGCTACACTGTCCAAGTAGATGGTTACTGCAGATAGATATGTCACTGTAGGTGGGCAAATATAATGAATTGTAGAAAAATAAAACATGGACAATTGCATATATTTAATACATAATGTTTACAATGTATAATGTTACTATATTAATTATATAATTAATATAATTTTGGATATAAAATCGATACAGATCTTGCATACACACAGAAAATAAATGTGTTTTATTTATGATACATATTTGTTACAAAGGTGGTACTTATGGAAAAAATATGTGATGCAAAATGATTGCTCAAGAATAAATAATTATAGCAGTTTCGCTACAAATATCGCATTTTACTTTAGAATCTCTTTTGAAATAAAAATCAACTGATGTTTCGGATTCTGGTGATCTATTTTGTAAATATCCACTTTTGAATCACGTAAATTTAAATAAATTTTGAAACCTGGGTGACGAGAATTTATGGTGCGTTAATGACTGCAATTTCAAGATATTGTTCTTATTATGAAGATCAGTTGCAAGATCTAATAACATAACAATATCAGATAAATATTTGATAAAATTTTTCCACAAGCGGAAGCCATATATATCTAGTGTATTTTTCCCGTTGTGCCAGCCGGAATTGTTAGGAACATAATATTTGTTGCAGAATTTGGCCTAGTTTCGGCAATTATGTTGAGACAATGTCCACTCCAAGAATCTAATAGTAATACGGGTTGTGGCCCGACGTTTGGAAAGAAAACTTCTCTCAACCAGATTTTTACATTTTATTTTACAGATTTTATATTTTACAGATGTTAATTTACCTGACTTTTAAGCCATTATATAAATGTTAGGAGCGTGAAATAATGATTCCTACACTCGTGGACAAAACGTTCCTGTGGATTCTTTTAGTACAATCAAAAGAGGCTACAATATTCTACCATCAGCAGAAATAGTCGGCTGTATTGTATAACTATGCGTGGTTGTTGATACAGACTGTACTACAGATTTTATTGTTTTTGCACCTTTATTTACTAAAGTATGACCGACGTGAAGTTCTAACTGGAATCCACTTTGATCCAAATTGTAAATATTTTCTACTCCATATTGATTAATATAATGTTTTACGTATAATGGTTTACGTATAGTTATAAACGTATCGCTTTTTTTCCATTTCTGATTTTGATAAGAAAGATTCTTTCGTAACAAATTTCGTAATTTTACGAGATACTATATTATTATTTTTAATTTTGAATCTTTGTACCCTTATATAACACTATGAACTCTGGTGCATTTTCCTCTTGTTGTATTTGAGAAGCCCATCAACCGATATCAATATCATGAATTATCATTCCTCTTTGGAGCGCTTCATTGGTTTAATGGAAATGGTTTAATGTGTAATCAAAAATTCTTTGTAATTTTTCTGTTCTGGTACACCATCTGCATTGATGTATTTTTTCCACCGTCGTAATTGTCATAATGATATTATTTTTTTATATCTTTGTTTAACCGATTCCAATGATCTTGGTCTTGTTTTATCGCTCTTCCAGTATTCCACAGTTTGCTTTTTATAATCGCTCGAGATTGCTGCTTCGACAGAAGTACAAATAACTTCTGATAATTCTCACCTTTATCATGCTCCAACAAATCAACTGTTTCTGCCTCTGGAACTTCATTTGTGTTCGAGATTGCTAAAAGTAGTCTCGAAACGTGAATCGAATGTTCGAGAACATTCGAGCGGGCATCGTCTTCGCGACGGGCTCGCGCTGTCCACGGCGCTTAGCCGTTTTTTTTTTACTAGGATTCGCTCGCTGGTCGCGGTTGTCATGCCGAGGTTGTCACCACTCGGCTAAACAAACAATCGCTAGCGCGAGACAACTCGCGTGTTAGATCGCCGCTGTTGTCAGGCAGGCTTTATAAGGCAATTTTTCGCGAGCAAAATACTTTCGGCAACCAGCGAGCGAGACGTTGCCAAGCTGCTTTCGTTAAAAGCCTCCCTCGCTGTCGGCGAAGGGAGTCTGCGGCAGTCAGTCAATCAGGCACTGTCTGTTACTCGTTTGCTCCGACGGTTCCCGCGGTGATCATCTCATTCGCAAAGTATAGATCAAATTCTCTTCGTCGCACGGGTCGGCTATCTTCGCGTTCATAAGGAACCTATGCGATTATCTCGAGGTCGTCTAAAGGCCTCATCAAGTTCGGACGCCGGATAACCGCGCGAGAGCCGGAAATCATTCTCTGCTTCGGGCTGGCTCTCCTCTCACGTACAAGTTGGAGTCAGAAAGCGACGGGAGCTATCTCTTTCACCGCCTCGCCTCCGCTGTGTAGCGGATTCGTCAGCTCGCGGGATCATCCCGAGTGAGGCGACTCGTAATCGCCAAACAGTGCATCAAGCATAAGTGCACCGGTAATTGCGAGTCACCGCGGAACGCTCTTGTCAATTGGTGAAGTTTACTGCTCGCGGCTCGCAGCGAAACGTGACTTTCTCCGTGATTTTCTTTCATCTTCGAGTTTGCTCGTGCTTGCGGCGCGCTGCGTATCTCATACTCGTAGTTTTAAGTGCTTATTGTCCAAATTGTTAAACGATTCTCGAGTGCGGTGGTGCGACGGTATCGCGGTCGCGAATGCAAGGGTCGCGGAAGATTTCTGACGGCACGCGCTCAAGATTTCCGCTAGCGGAGCGTCAGCTGAGCGCTCTCCAAGATCTCCGTCGTGAAAGACTGACCCGGCCTGCAGCACTTGAAGATCTCCATCACGATCTTTTGTAAGCCGTCGCTTCCATCGCATTTGCGCCACGCAGTGATTAGTGCAAAATAAATCAAGACTGTTGCATTGTGCCTTGGAATTCTTTTCTCACCTCACCGCGCCCTGCGCTGGGCGAAATCAGTGAACTCGCTCGCGGCCCGACGGACACCTTCACCCGTCGGCTCCACGACAATTTGGATCATAAAATTCTAGTGTTTGCTCTTCTTCTATTTGAAATTCGTTTTCATCTCCTATTTCTTTAAGCATGTATTTGTAACCGCAATGCGTCACGTTCCGGATTACGCTCGTCGGTTTGGGTTCGTAGGAGGCTGAATAATTGTCGAAGAAGTGGAATATGATTAATATTTGTCATCTATTTAAAACTGTTGTTGATATACATTAAATATGTACAGCTAGTGTCGACGCCGTTGGTTGATGATCGCTCGGTGTACATGCTTGTCAGATATTTTTGCTTCGGCGGTAGGTTCGCGCGGTGTCGCGCGCGGGACGCGGTCGATTGTGTTGCGCGTCGCTCCTTCAAGCGCGAGTTCGTCTATTGACGTTCGGCTTCTTATCGATTTAAACGCCGGTTAACAGATAATTTAAATCGCTGCTGCGCGCGGTGCAGGAGGGCTTGCAGCGGAGTTGTAATCGGCAGATCGCCAAGGTGGCGACGTCTCGTAGGCAACGATTGCTCTTGCAATTCGTTGAAGCGGCGGTTGCACGCAGAGTATGCGTAAGCAGTCCGTCTGCGTAGCCTGATTAGGCTTCAGTCGTTCGGTTAGCGTTCTTCACGCTGGCTGTATCGGCGAACGTGTCTATGCGTTTCGCCAATGCTCAGGTTTGAATCACGTTTGCGTGATCTCGGCGGTTGTGGAATCGAGGTCGCGTCCGTGCGCCTCGATAGCCGACGAGTCCTGCTTGGTTTGCACGAGATCGCGGATTCGGAGTATGCGGAGTCGCGGACGCGTCGATGGGCCGCGGTGACGGAATAATCCCGATCTCGCCGTACGAGTTAGGCCTCGTATGATACGAAGTTGGCTCGCGTCCTTGCAAGTCGACGGCGGTGTGATCTTTGTCGTGGATCAGTGCGGATCCGTGTCGAAACCGTGTTGCAGCGGAACGGCTCTTCGACTATGCGGAAATGAGGTTCGCACGAGGCGACCCAATAATGGAATGATCTCGCTTGCGTTAACGCGATGCCGAGATTCGGTTTAAGCGATATGAAGATCGCGTGAAGGCGACCTTCCGGCGGAGTGATTCCAGGCGCGTATTCGAGGACTGGACATCCTTCAAAAGCGGTAGCGAGAAACAATGTCGATGTCACGTATCTGCGAGTCGACGGCGGAGTGACTCCTGTCGCGAATCCGGGAGTGGGAATCTGCCAACAGCGGTGTCGAGAAACAGTGTCGACGACGCGTATCCGTGAGTCGACGGAGGAGTGATTCCAGGCGCGTATTCGCGGACTGGGAATCCTTTAGGAGCGGTAGCGAGAAACAGTGTCGACGTCGCGTATCCGCAAGTCGATGGCGGAGTGATTCCTGTCGCGAATCCGCGAACGGGAATCTGCCAGGAGCGATATCGAGGAGACAGTTTCGAGGATCGAGGTGCGTATCCGTAGAGCGATCTGCTCTGTTCGAGTTCTGATCGGATCGGAGATCGAATGATCATCTGATGAACGGCTTGGAAACGCAGCGGCTTAAATACGCGAATCTCACTTAATTCGCTGTATTCCGCGGATGTTCGGCAGCTTGTTTACCTCGTATATTTCTACGTATTTTCTTATTTGTTTTGTTATTATTTAGTTCGTGGATTATCGCTATCGTGACGGTTTCCGCTATCGTGGGGTTCTAGCGCAGATCGGTACTCCTCCTCCCTCGGTTGTTGTGCCCGATTCGGGTACGTACTGATTTTATTTAGCCCGATGTGTGAAATTGACAACATCCTATCTATGTAACAGCGGTATCGGCGGGATACATATGCGGCGTAGTACGGCACTTCGATTATTTTATCCCTCGTGTTCGGTACCCAGACTGGCGGTTTAATGTTTCGACCAGTATTCGCGGTGGATCTTTAATTGCAGTATTATCGTTATCTCAGAGATAATTTTCGGAAATGCTCGTTCCATGGCCGGCTACTGCTGTCCGTTGGTTCCGGTGATTTCTCCCGTGGCCGGTACCGGTTGCTTGCCTTTGATGCCTGGCGGTCCTGTCGGCTGCGGATTGCACGAGGGCGCCGAGGTTCCTCTGATGAATTTGGCCAGTCGTCGTCGGTGGTTGGACGGCGTGAGCCCTGACGGAGACCTCCTGGTTGGTCTCCTGGTTTATATTCGGTTAGTGCTGACCGGAGGGCGCTGAGTCGTCTCCGTTCGTTTTCAGCCCCTATATGACAGGTCAAATTGGTCCCCGTCGATATCTTTTTTATGGCGGAGATAAAAGACCCATGAATTTCCTTTGTTTTTTCTCTGCCGCTAGTGCTGTTGATGTAGCTTTGAGGCAAAGTATGGCCGGTCATTTTCGTTGGGCGGCCTCCATGTCTTTTGGAGATCGCTTCCCTGGCGGCAGTTGAAATTTCCGTGGGGGCTCGTCTTCCTGAGGCATCAGGTTGTCTCACAATGCCAGTGCCTTATTCTCGTCCCAAGTAGCCAGGAGTTCGCAGATCGTATCGTCTACGTTCTTGTCCATTTAGTGTGTACTGATTTAAATCGTGCTGATCGTTGCTCCTGTTTATATACCTGCTTCTGTGTTGCCTTGGTTATTGTTAGCGGTATCGGTGTTGTTGACTTTGATGTCGTGAATATGTATATGTCTGTACCATCTCTTGTTATTATCTTATAAATCAACAATTACTGATGATATTATACGTTTCACGATCATCGGCCCAATGTATTTTGTCTCCAGTTTCGCGTTTATGGCTTTTTCTTTATTAAAGAGCGTATAATTCCTTTTCCACACACGTCCCCGACTTCAGGCTTCCATGGCTTTCTTCTGAGATTGTAGTATTTTTCCTGTTTCTGGTATGCTTTTGCTATATTAATCTATACGAGATCATAGACTGCCTCGAGTCTTTGCCTAAGCTCGTGTGGTGTTTGGGAGTTCTGCCAGTCTCGTTCTGCGAGACGCGGCCCTGCGAGTTCTCTCCCATTATTAAAAAAGGCGGGTGAGAACCCGGTGCTATCATTTTTAGTGATATTGAACGCAAATTTGAACTCGCTTGAATGTGCGTCCTAGGCTCGATAGTTGTCTTCCATGTATTGTGCGATTATCGTTTTGAGCGTGCGGTTTGCACGTTCCACCGGATTGCATTGAGGTGTCCACGAGTGTTAGCCGTTGTTTTATGCCTAATGTTTGCATCATTTTCCTTATCTCCGGATTTAAATTGGGTACTGTTGTCGGAGATAAGTGTTTGTAAACAACGTCCTCGAGTATTGCTTGCGCAACGGCGATTGCGATTGCTTTCCTTAACGGCCGTGCTTCAAACCATTTCATATATCTATCTTGCATCGTGAGCATCCATATGTAGCCCTTGTTTGAGCGCGGGAGTGGTCCTATGAGATTTATCGATACCTGATTCCAGGCCTGTTGCACATTGGTCGCGTGCATCCGTCCCGCCGGTTGCATTTGCGATGCCTTATGTGCTATACAGCTTGTACACTTTTGTACGTCCCGACTTATGTCCTTGAACATTCCGGGCCAGTAATAAAGTCGCGCGATTCGACTTACTGTCTTCGAGATTACCAGGTGGTTTGCTGTCGGGTCGTCATGGTATGTTCGTAGTATTTCCAGTCGCTGCTCTTGTGATACACATTGTTTCCAATGAACTTGATTTGGAACTTCTTTAAAGTCCAATGTATGGAGGATGTGTCTATGTAGTACTCCTTGACATATTTCATAATCCGGCTACTTTTGTGGCTGTTTCTCAGTTTTTTCATATATTCGGAGATACCATGGGCTCTTTATTTCTGCCTCTATCGTAGCAACCATTTCTGGTTGTCGCGATAATGCGTTCGCGACTTTGTTTGAGCTTCTTTTTCTAGCCATGAAGGTGATTCTAGTTTCTACAGCCATTTCAAGAATTGGTGGTCTGTTACCACTGTGAAATAATATCCCTCAATGTAGCATTTCATTTTGCGGATGCCCCACACTACTGCCAGACACTCCAATTCTGTTGCGCTGTAGTTTTTCTCACAACTGTTGAGTATTCGACTTGCATATGCTATTACACGCTCGCCTTCCTTGAAATACTGTGTGAGAACTGCTCCAAGGCCGTGTTTACTCGCATCGGTTTGCAAAATAAACTTTAAGGTAAAATCAGGACACGCAAGAATTGATGCAGGGACGAGTGTGTCTTGGAGTGTACGGAAGGCACTCTCTTCTTCCGTATTCCATTTTCATTTTACCTTCTTCTTCGTTAAGTTCGTAAGCGGTGCGGCTGTTTTGGAAAATCCTGCGATAAATCTCTTATACTAGGAAGCCATACCGAAAAATTGCCTGATATGCTTCATGTTCTTTGACGTACGCCAGTTGCTTACTGCGCTTGTTTCCTCCGGATCTGTTCGTATATCCTGTTTGTCGAGGATATGTCCTAGATATTTTATTGGGAGTGTGCATTAATTTTAGAGGATTTTCAAGAGATAACTAGTACTAGTACTATATCGCATCGGGCCATATTGTTGCTACCTTCATGTCAAAGCACCATCATGTGGTTTTAGTTTTCAGTATGTGTCACTTCGCCGAAGTGTAAACATTGTTTTTTTGAGCATTGAATATATCGAATTTTGTGCCAACAAAACGCAATTTGCGGGAAGCTTTGCTTTTTTGCTTCCATTTGAAGAAAAGTGCTGAAAGTCAACGAATGCTGTCTGAAGCTTATGGTGATTATACTCCATCGATTTCAACATGTGAGTACTGGTTTTGACGCTATAAAAAAAAAATGATTTTGACACGAAAGACAAGGAACGTTCAGGCTAGCCAAAAAAGTTTGAAGATGAGGAAGTGGAAGCTTTACTCGATCAAGACCCGAGTCAAACGCAAGAAAAACTTGCAGAATCATTAAATGTTGATCGATCAACGATTTCTAGACGTTTGAAGGCCATTAGAATGATTCAAAAGTAAGGAAATTGGGTGCCATACGAGTTAAAGCCGAGGGACATCAAAAGACGCAAAATGACCTGTGAATTGTTGCTTCAAAGACACAAAAGAAAAAGTTTTTTGCATCGTATCGTGACGGGTGATGAAAAATGGATACGCTACGATAATCCGAAGCGCAAAAAATCATGATGCAGGCCAGGCGAACCATCAACATCGACGACAAAGCCGAATATTCATGGCGCCAAGCTCATGCTCTGTATTTGGTGGGATCAACTGGGTGTATTGTATTATGAGCTACTCCAATCCAACAAAACCATCACTGAAGAACGTTACCAACAACTGATGCAATTGAGCCGAGCATTGAAGCAAAAACGGCCAGATTACGCGAAAAGACACGACAAAGTGATTTTCCAGCATGACAACGCTCGGCCACATGTTGCGAAACCGGTCAAGGAAACATTAAAAGCGCTTAACTGGGATGTCCTATCACACTCGCCGTATTCTCCAGATATTACTCCTTCCGATTACTATCTATTTCGATCGATGACTCATGGTCTGTCTGAGCAGCGCTTCCATTCTTATGAGGATACCAGGATTGGGAAGTAACGCGTTACTTGTAACGACATTACTATTTCGTTACTTTTTTTTGGTAACGATTTGGTAACGTTACTTTTTTTGTATCAGTAACGAAAAAGTAACGGCGTTACATTTTCTTTAGTAACGAGTAACGAAATTCATCGTTACTTATATCGTTACTTTTTACTATGATGGCTTCTGTACACAGAACGCGGCAACGCTTGCCACGTGATGAAAGTTTGCACATGATAAACAATTAATGTGCTGCTTTCCGTAAAGCCCATTCTACAATAAGCAATAAATCTTAAGTCATAATATAATTGACCAATCATAGTTGACTATTAAAAGAATAATCCACTGTAATTGATCAATTTTATTGCGACTTAAAATTTATTGCTTATTGTAGGAAGCCTTTAAAGCGTGATCTACAATGAGAACTTAAGCCATAAAATTTAAGCTTTAATCTCTAAGCCGTAAGAAATTATTTTTCTTATAATTGACTGTGATTGGTCAACTTCTTACGGCTTAGGATTTAAAGCTTAAATTTTATGGCTTAAGTTCTCATTGTAAACCACACTTAAAGGGCGTCGCACGAATTGACATAACAGTAACGTAAGACGTATCGTAAGAACTGACCAATCACTTTGAGTATCATCGAACCGTAAGGTCGCCATTTTTGTGAATACTCGATTGTAATTGGTCCATTTTTACGGTACGTCTTACGTTACTGTTATGTCAATTCGTGTGCGGCGTCCCTAAAGCCCATTCTACATTAGTCGCAATCGCAAGATTGCAAGGAAATTGTACCAATCATAATTGATTATTCTTCGATCGCAAGAAGAACAATCGACTATGATTAGTCAATTTCTTTGTGACCTTACGACTTGCGACTAATGTAGAATGGGCTTTATGTCGTTATGCAATAATGTGTGCTTCCCGCTTAAATATCTTATATTTTGTCTTTATAATTTATGTATTGTCTCTCCTACTATTCGTTTTATATGCCGATTTTAACTTTTTTTTTTACAAAAGTAACGGAAAATAACGATTTTTTTATCGTTACTTTTCAAATAACGGTAACACGTTACTTTTTAGAATCAGTAACGAGTAACGGTAACGAGTTATTTTTTACCGCAAGTAACGGTAACGGTAACGCGTTACTTTTAAAAAGTAACTTTCCCAACCCTGGAGGATACCAAAAAATGGGTCGATTCGTAGATAGCCTCAAAAGATGTATCGTTTTTTCGTGGAATCCACCTATTACCAGAAAGATAGGAAAAACTAGTGGCTAGAGATGGACAATATTTTGAATGATCAATTTATAATCATTTTTTCACAATAAAGCCGTATTTTTACCAAAATATCCCTTAAAATTAATGCACATTCCCAATAAGTTAGGGCGACAGAAATGACATTTCTCGGTGTTGAGTCGTAGTTTAGCCTTTCTCAATCGTGCAAATATTTCCTTGAGTATTCGTATATATTGATCGAACGTTTTTGTCGCAATTATAATATCGTCAAGGTACACTTGTATAAATTCTTTCAACTCTGGTCCGATAACTGTATCTAATAGTCGTTGAAAAGTTACCGATGCGGAATGTAGGCCGGATGCCATAACTGTTTAAGTCCTCGGCCGGATACAGTAAATGCGGTAATTAGGCGGCTTTCGGATGTTAACGGCACTTGCCAATATCCGTTTTATAAATGTAATGTTGTAAGGTAGGTGAGTAGGTATACAAGGGAGGTCTTCACCTTAACGACGCCAGCCAGGGTCAAACTGATAAGACTACTGAATATACCTTTTTAAATCCTATAACTTTTATTTGAAACATTTTTCTGCAAAACTTATATTTTTTGAGATTTTTCAGGGTTACCATATTTTTTTCTTTGTATAAGAGGAGATTCGAAGAATTACTCGACTCGGGGTCAGAGATCTCGCGTATAAACAAGAATACCGCAAGAATGATAGGAAACAAACAACAAAGAAAATAAGGGTACACAAGAACAGTCCGCCTGGCGGACGGCGACAGTAAAAAAGTAACAGGTAGTATAGACCTATCTATAACCTATCTAAGAATAAATAACCAACAGTATTGGCACAAGTTGCAGATAATACCGACATTGGAAAGCCTAATGCTTATTGGTGTAGACTTGTGGGCGAAACTAAGTATAGTAATTCCGCCGCCAAGGAATTAACCGCAGAAAAGGTGAAACATAAGGACCTGTATTATCTCTGAGGGAATGTACCGAAGATCCGAAAAAGAAAATCGACGCCTAGAGAAATTCCTACACATTCCACGAGGAATTTGCAAAATTCGAAAAAATAAACGGCCCGACCAATATAGTACACCATACAATCAAAAAGGTAAACAAACAAGGTAAAAAAGGGCACGGAGTCTATTAAACAGAAATACAGGCCAAGGAACCCAGCGATGCAGGAAATAATCGAGGTAGAGGAGATAGAGAAAGAAAGAATAATCGAGAGCTCACAGAGTGCGTGGAGCTCGCCGATAGTTCTAGTGAGGAAAAAAGACGGTAAATATAGATTCTGTGTTGAATTCAGGCAGGTGAACGAAGTCATCGAACGAGATGCATACCCTCTATCGCAAATAACAGCAACGCTGGACAAATTACGAGGAACCACCTAAGTAGGTATACAAGGGAGGTTCTAACCCAGGTCCTCTGAGAGGGGGTGCGGGGCAAGGGGAACTGCAGGCGCATAAGGGCTGACGTCACGCGGGAGAGGGGACTTACCGACATTTCTTTTTTACCGACATATTACCGGTATTTTTACCAACATATTTATCTTTTACCAACATATTTATATTTTTACCAACATATTTATATTTACCAAAATATTTATTTTTTACCGACATATTATTACCGACATAATTGGTAATTTTTATCAACTCTGCGATCTGTTTTTACCGACATATCTTTCCACATATTTTTTAACATAATATCGATATAATTGACCGTTTCATCAACCCTCCCCCCTCCCTGTTGGCAGCGGTTCGCGAGCGGGCCGCGCCACCCACTCGCGCCTTTTCCCCCTCTCCGGCCACCGGCGCGCCGTCTTCTAGAATATTCTCGAATATTCCAGAAAGATCTTTTGAGGAGAACATTCGGTCTCGAAAAGAATTTTATCTAATGTATGCCTACATAGAGATACTTTGATGGGAAGAGACATCCTTTTAGTTTTTATCTTCAACAGCCCCCCCAAAAAAAAGAATTTTGTCTAACACTAATGTATGAGATTATCTCATACCTACACAGATATTTTTTTTTTCAAAGGTAGGAATGGAAGTAAAAGAGATATACTTTTTTAATAAAGTAATATATTTTTCAGAGTGTTATTTCATTTTTTCATAGCCTCATACATAATATTTTTCAAGGTGCACGCTAGCAACTCGCAATCGACGAGCGACTCACAGTCATAGTCGTTGCTTTCACATATCGCTTTTGTCGCATGATATATTTCAGTAATGTCCTTCTCTCGAAGAACATTTACAAAACTTCGAAATTTTACACTAACGAGATGCATATTTTCAGATAACCAAACATACATATGATCGATGCAATTTTCATAAGTAAATAATGTGTTCATAGTAGCAGGTTTCAAATATAAAGACTTATTAGATAATGTAAGTTTAATAATTTTGGAATCGCGCATCTTACAAAATTCCACTACCAAATCTTGAATCGAAAGTGGAGATGATTTGTCAGTTTGCAGAAGCCGTTGGATGACGAGACGTTTTTCCATCAGCTTCCTCCAAGTTTCTGTAGGTAATATTAATTGATTACCGCAATTGTCACCGATGTTTATTTCCACGGTAGGCACAGGTCCTACGTTGATCCCAATCTCCAAATATTTATACGACGTTGCAGTCAGAGCATATCTGCGTCCCAGGATACGAGCAGTATGACGTGGTTGCGAAATACTATAAAAAAAGG
>NW_022639490.1:2136898-2137442 GCF_010583005.1 Odontomachus brunneus | reverse complement strand
TTCAAATCTTTTCTTGCACGGTGGGATGTCATCATGTCATTGAACGGGCAAGTAGTAATTTGCGTGTTTAGCGTTCACCTCAGCATCGTACATTTTGATTTTTTACTCGGGAAAACGAAACTACCACTGAACGTCGTGTATACAGAACGATTGACGAAACCATAGTCTAAATCTTACTAATATAATAGACAAAGTCCCCGCCAACATTTTTTATCCTCTCTCTTATTCGTCTTCAGAATTATTAACACATGTATTGTCCGTTCATGATTCACCCTCCAGAATATTCTATAGTACTCGAGACATTCCGAAAACTATGCGAAAAAAAATTTCTCTAATGTATGCGTACCTATGTAGATACTTTGATGGGAAATAAAAAGAGAAATATTAATACATTAAAAAAAATGTTTATTTATAAAGGTTTACAACTCTCTCCGGGCGCTGAGACCACTAATTGAATATTTTTAATACATTTTGTAAAGCACAATGCTTAATATGATTATTACATCGTAAAATATTGGTTGCATCTAGTTTGTCCAAGGAAACT
>NW_022639490.1:2130420-2136817 GCF_010583005.1 Odontomachus brunneus | reverse complement strand
TCACCAACCATTCTCGCTTTTCACACTCCTTTACGTATACTAGTGGAGGGAGGGAAACGTCTTTATATTCCACATCGCATGATTTGCCAACCATAGCTGTCGTAATCAAGTGCTTGGCTCTGCTGTATGCAATGATTCCGTCATCCCATCGTAGTCCATGATGATTAACCGTCAACCAGTATGCTCTCGATTTGTCGGATCTTGCGAGAAGATGCCATGGCATGGGACTAGTAAAGATATAATGGGAGAGAACAGATCTATTCTTAAGTATCGCTACTTCCTTTACGATAAATCTCTTTCCAACAACGAATCCTTGCAAGTCCACAAACGTTGGTTCGATCATAGCGAAGTACTCTTCGATACGTTCGGCAAAGAAATGTCGTGTATATAGCCTTTCAGCCCCCCCGAAAAAAGAATTTTATCTAACACTAATGTATCAGATTATCGCATACCTACATAGATATTTCTTTTTTTTCAAAGGTAGGAATGGAAGTAAAAGAGATATACTTTTTTAATAAAGTAATATATTTTTCAGAGTGTTATTTCATTTTTTCATAGCCTCATACATAATATTTTTCAAGGTGCACGCTAGCAACTCGCAATCGACGAGCGACTCACAGTCATAGTCGTTGCTTTCACATATCGCTTTTGTCGCATGATATATTTCAGTAATGTCCTTCTCTCGAAGAACATTTACAAAACTTCGGAATTTTACACTAGCAAGAGAAAATGATGTGTAATGTAAAATATATAATATTTATACTTTTTATTACAACTTTTTTAAAAACGTTATACTTTAATAATGCTATGTATTTCATTTTTAACATAGCTTAAATATTATTTTATCAAGCGCCATCTAGTCTGGTTGCAGATAGCTGATTAACACTGACATACTAAGGATTTATCAACTTTGGAAAAAAAAGGGAATATACATTTTTTAGATAGGAAGAAGAATATTTAAAATGAAGAGTGTTTCAGCAATGTATGTTTAGTCGAAGCAGCGATTGAAGACGAGCAACAATCAAGTAAAAGTTAAAATTCTAAAGAATTCTGAAATTAATAGTTTAAGTGGAAAAACGAGACAAAGAAATGGGAGACTCATCAAGAAGGATATCCGTAGTACAGTTTGTGCGCAACAGAGAACTCGGTTTGCGAGGAATAAACAAACGCGGTGTGAGAGAAAATGTTAAAGTTCATTTGTGCCACAAAGATTGGCCCCATGATTTAGTGCAGGAGCACACCAATCAGATAGCGGAAGACTTACGTCGGGTTATGACTTAGAATGTAAGTGAGGAAAACACTAAATTGATTGAGTCTATAATGCCTCCGGACATGACAGAGTGGATGAACAACCGTAAAATTCCAAGTTGCTATATAAAAGTTCCGGCAGGTGGTGGCAAGTTCACACATATAGTGCTGTTCTATGACATACATTTCTATCGTGAATTGTAGCATGCTCGTATCCCAATTTTGGAGATAGAACGACATGATAAACACAAACTTTGTGGGTCTTATCAAGACAGTTTGGCGTGGCCAAAATTAGATACAATCATTCCAGGTGACGAATTTGATCCACAGTCTGATCGGTGTGAACGGTGTCCGTATGATATGTTTAATGCGGTCACTCTTTTTCTTATTGACTGATTGAACGTAAGTATAAATCTGAAAAAAACCATTATAATATCTTGTAAAAAAAAAATAGTAATGAAAAAAATAATTGTTTACAGATGCTTGCTACTTTAGTTCGAGCGAAAGGTTGCAGATCCATACAAAGGATTGCGAAATCGTATATATATTAAACGTATATATTAAAACAAGTATTATATATCCGGTTAAGTTAAAACATATATTAGGTTAAGATATGTCGAATGTAATAATAAATACATTTTTATATAAAAATAGAACTTCGATAGCAGTTTGCGATTGGTATTGTCAATAAAGGTTCAAATTACAAAAAAATTTCTATTACAATTATTTATTGATTATTTTAATAATCAATAAAATGTATTTTTACAATACATTATCCTTGTTTATCCATGAGTTGTATGAATTGCTAAATCCCAACCATTTCACGTAAAACTTGTCACCTTCTCTGCGTAATACTTTTTCCACCAGGTATACATCAGGATTGTTAAGACGATGCAGTTCATGTTTGTAGAATCCTCCAGCGACAGGCTGTTCGCGAAAATTCTCGAGCAAATAAGTTACAGGGTTAGTTGTATATACTTTGGCAATAGTAAATACTTCGGTTGTCCAGTTCGGTGTGTAACCCTTCTCGAAGACAGTTTTGAATTTATTAACACGTACATGATCGCCCACTTTGAATTTAGCAGACGCTGCAATTTTTACGTTGCTGTACACTGTATTCAGGAGCTTATCGGCGATCGCGGGGATAACATCGATAGGACGCATTCCGATGGTTCGATGTTTACATCCATTGTACTGCGATACGAGATTCGGCAGTGCATCGATCTATTTATAGGTTCCGTTGAATGTAAACATTTCCACATATTATTTTTTAATGTGCGATTGAATCGTTCCACGACGGAGGCCTTCATTACTGAATACGTCGAATAATGATTGATGTTGTGTTTCTTTATTAGTTTCTGAACATCTGCGTTGTAAAAATCCTTGTCTTGATCGGTTTTGAAAAATTTTTTCAGACATCTGTCTCGAATTATCTTGGTGAACTGTGACGTGGCGCCCGTCACAAAGTAATAAGAACCGATTTCGCGACTATTTCCGCCGCCGCGACTGAACACGCGTTTTGTTTCGCGCACGCCGGCTTCCGCCGCTGGTTAAACATTGCGGAGAGTTCGTGGAGCAGATAGAGGGGTCATCGCGCCTCGAGTTTTGTGTCCCCAGGCTCCCCTTTTGGTCGACCAGCGAAGAGGAGAGAAGTCAAGGACGCCGTGAGACTGAGGAACATCACCTACACCACCACCGCTACCGCTCAGGTGATTACGCTCCTGGTCTAATTAACGATTTTCTTTTCCGCCGATTTCCAGAATCGTTCTCGAAAATTCGATCGCTATCGAACAGAGAATATTCTGGAATCGTCTATCGCGTGCCGAAATATTCAATCGCTCACGAATATTCGGCAACGCGATAATTGTCACCGTCACGCCGAGCGCCAAAGCTGTCGCGCTATTTACCTTTTCAGCTTGACGATTCTCGAGGAGCCAGGGGGGGAGGGGGGCACACAGCTGAGAAGGGAGACAATACCGCTTGATCAAGGCCACGAAGTACGTCGTCGAGAAGAATAGCCTCGAAGAATAATAATCACGATCACCGCACTTTCGAGATCAAGGAAGGATTGAGCGCAGGCGAGAGGGGCGGCGGAGGCGGAAAAATAGATCAGCGAGCGAGAGGACGAGGAAGATCCGAGCGAGCAATCTCTTACCGGTTACCGTCGTGACGTCACGATCAGAACGATTTTCGCGATACCGACTAAAAAACTCTCGAGCCCTTGGTGAGACCGTGCCGAGAACGAGCGTGCAGGAGAGATAGTGCAGGGGAAATAGTGCGAGCGTGATAGAACGCACGTGCAGGCGAGGGCGAGAGAGAGAGCGAGCGAGCAGGCGAGCGAGAGGACAAGACGTGCGAGCGAGAGAGAGAGCGAGCGAGAACCAGCGCGCGGGAGCCAACGGAGTCGACGGAGGACCCGGCCGAGGAGGACCGCGACGACGGAGTCACCCCGAAGGGCGAGCCATCGAAACTGTAAGACTTCCTATCTGCTCTTAGTGTCGCGCTGTGATATCGTCTCGTCCGCGGAGCGGCCGTGAAATCTTGAGACCTAGGGACCGGCCCTAGGTGCCCTACCGACTCACACATTGTCGCGGACGGCGCATGACTTCGCGTTATCGTCGTCACTTTCGACTTAGTGCACCGCGTCCGATCTCAGGGTGGGGAGTCCCGCCCTAATAAAACTCGTCTACGACAACGAAAATATGACTCCTCGATTATTTGCTGTCGCTTTCCCGGTCCCAACGAACCCATCCCGTCTCCGACTCCAAAATTCCCAGGAGCTACCGGTCCCGTACGGGCCCGGTACGGCTCCGGACACGATTTGCCTATCGGTGGTTTCCGATAGGGTCGGTGTTCTCTCGCGACATTTCTTCGTGCGGTGGTGCGGCCGTCTCTGCATCTGGCGCCCAACCTCTCGCGTACGGAAGACCGTGTGTCGGGAGCCGGCGGAAATTTGCTGGCGAATCGACGGTGTCGCGAGAAACGCGTCGCAGAACATTTCAGCTACCTCTTTTCCGCTCTTACTCTTCAGCGGCACAGCCCATGCGTATTTGCTCAGCACATCAATAACCGTAAGTATACAGTGATGACCTTTGTTAAATCGCGCATAAGGACGCATCTCTACCACATCAACTTGCCACAGATCATCGTATCCGCGTACAATGACGCGCCTACAAGGAAAAATTTTTTCTCGCCAAAGCATGCAGTTCGTCCACGTGTCGCTGCTTTTCGTTTTTCCGTTTGTTAATCTTTGATGATTCCTTCATCATTATGGGATGACTCTTCTCGTGCTTATGTTTATGTGTATACTGATTTAACTGTAATATTCCATTATTTATTTATCCTTTTTCATAGATTTACTTTCTTCTACTTTCGTATCAGTATTTTTTGTCTTAAATTTACTTTCTTCTACTTTCGTATCAGTATTTTTTTCTTCTGTCATATTAATATTGTTCTTCTTGTATTTAATTTATTGTATCATATCAACTAACAGATTTATGTTTTGATGAAGATCATTCATACTCTATATGTTTTTCGCCCTGATTACTTCCTATTCAGTTTTCAACTTTTTACTATTCTCCTCCAATCGATCTTTCAACGTTTTAATATTCTCTTCTAGTCAATCTTTCAACGTTTTAATATTCTTTTCCAATCGATCTTCCAACGTTTTAATATTTTCCTTCACATGCTTTGCGATCTGCTCTCTCCACACTTTAAAATTCTCATCCACATAATTTTTGTGTGCAGCGTCATTGAATGCTTCCGGCCACGTTACATGTCGTATTTTGATCCCTTTTGTATCAAAGAATTTACGGTCGGCAGATATACAAAGAGTATTATCTTGTACATATCGTTTGCTCGCAAAGTCGTTTGCGCGCAAACTATCAGTCGCAAATTTTGTGAAACGCTCTTCCACATATTGTTTGGTTGCAACGTCACTATCGTCTTCCGGTTGCGCTACATGTTGTATCTTGCGAGACTTTGCGTCAAAATCTTTAGCCGCATTTAGACAAATGGCATTTTCATGTACATAACTTTCAACATATTCAACCCATCGTTCTACAGGAACAGTTCTGCAGCTGTTATTCTTTCGCGATGTTCCAAACTTATCCATCGACATTTCGACACGAGCAGTATCGACTGACTGACTGACTCGTGTCAACGCTGCGCTGTTTAATTTATAATGAGGCCAGCTTCACGGAGTTCTTCGATAATTGATAAAATTTCATTGCCGTGGGCACTGTTGCCAGCTTTACGCGAAACTTCCAGTAATTGTAAACGATCCACCAGCTCGTTGGGATCATCCCAATACGTATAATCGATTTTGTTTTCGTTTAACGTCATCACATCTCGCGATACGGAGAAGCCTTTCCCTACCGCCTTATTGCTCGACATGTGTGATACCAGAGGGCTTATTATATTCTTATACTTGTAACGGCCTTGCGTTACGTGCGGGATAGTCTTAGTCGGGTGGTCCGGGTTTCGTTTGCGAAATGAAAAGCAGTGGTGTAGGTTATAATAATGTGAAATTATATTCTAATTTCGAAGCTATGTACAATGATTTACATGCGATGTTACGCCGTTGGCGCGTGGTCGCGTTTTTGCTCTCGTCGGGAGCCGATGTTGTTGTCTCGCGATCAGCTGCGAGCGTCGAGGCGCGCGAGCGTCCGACGGGACGCGGTCGGGAATGTTTCCTGATATGCTATTGTTCGTCGTTTGGCGTTCGTTGCCTTGTCGGCTTTAAGCTGTTTATTTACACTGGTTTTAACCTGGCTGGTTTAAAGGTGCTTGTCGTCACCGGTATCTTACGCCCGGTATGCGTTCGCGATCGTAGGTGTTAGCGGCGTGGCGTGAGGAGGAAAGGATGTCGACGTCGCGTATCCACTTCGGTCGACGGAATGTCTAGGATCTCTAGGAATTTCGAGTTCTGGTCGGTCGTGCGCCTGAGAGGAGCTCTCCGATCAATCTCTCTCGATATCGTTTTGTAACGGCCTTTTATACTAAATTATAACAAACAGTGAGGCTGTTTATTGACCTTGCGGTTATCCCGCGCTCGGTTGTTCGGCGTTTCTTTGTTAATATTATAAATACTGTTTCTAACGTCGTGACGATTTTTCGGATCGTCACATCATGCTCCCCCCCCCCCCCC